>NC_086321.1:364979772-365279772 GCF_036172605.1 Pelobates fuscus
CAACCGCCCCCCTACCCTGCCAACCCCCCTTCCTCACTATCCCCTCCCCCCTTGCCAACCGCCCCCTTCCTCACTATCTCCCTCCCCCCCTTGCCAACCGCCCCCTTCCTCACTATCTCCCTCCCCCCCTTGCCAACCGCCCCCTTCCTCACTATCTCCCTCCCCCCCTTGCCAACCGCCCCCTTCCTCACTATCTCCCTCCCCCCCTTGCCAACCGCCCCCTTCCTCACTATCTCCCTCCCCCCCTTGCCAACCGCCCCCTTCCTCACTATCTCCCTCCCCCCCTTGCCAACCGCCCCCTTCCTCACTATCTCCCTCCCCCCCTTGCCAACCGCCCCCTTCCTCACTATCTCCCTCCCCCCCTTGCCAACCGCCCCCTTCCTCACTATCTCCCTCCCCCCCTTGCCAACCGCCCCCTTCCTCACTATCTCCCTCCCCCCTTGCCAACCGCCCCCTTCCTCACTATCTCCCTCCCCCCCTTGCCAACCGCCCCCTTCCTCACTATCTCCCCCCCCTCGCCCCCTTCCCACTATCTCCCTCCCCCCCTTGCCAACCGCCCCCTTCCTCACTATCTCCCTCCCCCCCTTGCCAACCGCCCCCTTCCTCACTATCTCCCTCCCCCCCTTGCCAACCGCCCCCTTCCTCACTATCTCCCTCCCCCCCTTGCCAACCGCCCCCTTCCTCACTATCTCCCTCCCCCCCTTGCCAACCGCCCCCTTCCTCACTATCTCCCTCCCCCCCTTGCCAACCGCCCCCTTCCTCACTATCTCCCTCCCCCCCTTGCCAACCGCCCCCTTCCTCACTATCTCCCTCCCCCCCTTGCCAACCGCCCCCTTCCTCACTATCTCCCTCCCCCCCTTGCCAACCGCCCCCTTCCTCACTATCTCCCTCCCCCCCTTGCCAACCGCCCCCTTCCTCACTATCTCCCTCCCCCCCTTGCCAACCGCCCCCTTCCTCACTATCTCCCTCCCCCCCTTGCCAACCGCCCCCTTCCTCACTATCTCCCTCCCCCCCTTGCCAACCGCCCCCTTCCTCACTATCTCCCTCCCCCCCTTGCCAACCGCCCCCTTCCTCACTATCTCCCTCCCCCCCTTGCCAACCGCCCCCTTCCTCACTATCTCCCTCCCCCCCTTGCCAACCGCCCCCTTCCTCACTATCTCCCTCCCCCCCTTGCCAACCGCCCCCTTCCTCACTATCTCCCTCCCCCCCTTGCCAACCGCCCCCTTCCTCACTATCTCCCTCCCCCCCTTGCCAACCGCCCCCTTCCTCACTATCTCCCTCCCCCCCTTGCCAACCGCCCCCTTCCTCACTATCTCCCTCCCCCCCTTGCCAACCGCCCCCTTCCTCACTATCTCCCTCCCCCCCTTGCCAACCGCCCCCTTCCTCACTATCTCCCTCCCCCCCTTGCCAACCGCCCCCTTCCTCACTATCTCCCTCCCCCCCTTGCCAACCGCCCCCTTCCTCACTATCTCCCTCCCCCCCTTGCCAACCGCCCCCTTCCTCACTATCTCCCTCCCCCCCTTGCCAACCGCCCCCTTCCTCACTATCTCCCTCCCCCCCTTGCCAACCGCCCCCTTCCTCACTATCTCCCTCCCCCCCTTGCCAACCGCCCCCTTCCTCACTATCTCCCTCCCCCCCTTGCCAACCGCCCCCTTCCTCACTATCTCCCTCCCCCCCTTGCCAACCGCCCCCTTCCTCACTATCTCCCTCCCCCCCTTGCCAACCGCCCCCTTCCTCACTATCTCCCTCCCCCCCTTGCCAACCGCCCCCTTCCTCACTATCTCCCTCCCCCCCTTGCCAACCGCCCCCTTCCTCACTATCTCCCTCCCCCCCTTGCCAACCGCCCCCTTCCTCACTATCTCCCTCCCCCCCTTGCCAACCGCCCCCTTCCTCACTATCTCCCTCCCCCCCTTGCCAACCGCCCCCTTCCTCACTATCTCCCTCCCCCCCTTGCCAACCGCCCCCTTCCTCACTATCTCCCTCCCCCCCTTGCCAACCGCCCCCTTCCTCACTATCTCCCTCCCCCCCTTGCCAACCGCCCCCTTCCTCACTATCTCCCTCCCCCCCTTGCCAACCGCCCCCTTCCTCACTATCTCCCTCCCCCCCTTGCCAACCGCCCCCTTCCTCACTATCTCCCTCCCCCCCTTGCCAACCGCCCCCTTCCTCACTATCTCCCTCCCCCCCTTGCCAACCGCCCCCTTCCTCACTATCTCCCTCCCCCCCTTGCCAACCGCCCCCTTCCTCACTATCTCCCTCCCCCCCTTGCCAACCGCCCCCTTCCTCACTATCTCCCTCCCCCCCTTGCCAACCGCCCCCTTCCTCACTATCTCCCTCCCCCCCTTGCCAACCGCCCCCTTCCTCACTATCTCCCTCCCCCCCTTGCCAACCGCCCCCTTCCTCACTATCTCCCTCCCCCCCTTGCCAACCGCCCCCTTCCTCACTATCTCCCTCCCCCCCTTGCCAACCGCCCCCTTCCTCACTATCTCCCTCCCCCCCTTGCCAACCGCCCCCTTCCTCACTATCTCCCTCCCCCCCTTGCCAACCGCCCCCTTCCTCACTATCTCCCTCCCCCCCTTGCCAACCGCCCCCTTCCTCACTATCTCCCTCCCCCCCTTGCCAACCGCCCCCTTCCTCACTATCTCCCTCCCCCCCTTGCCAACCGCCCCCTTCCTCACTATCTCCCTCCCCCCCTTGCCAACCGCCCCCTTCCTCACTATCTCCCTCCCCCCCTTGCCAACCGCCCCCTTCCTCACTATCTCCCTCCCCCCCTTGCCAACCGCCCCCTTCCTCACTATCTCCCTCCCCCCCTTGCCAACCGCCCCCTTCCTCACTATCTCCCTCCCCCCCTTGCCAACCGCCCCCTTCCTCACTATCTCCCTCCCCCCCTTGCCAACCGCCCCCTTCCTCACTATCTCCCTCCCCCCCTTGCCAACCGCCCCCTTCCTCACTATCTCCCTCCCCCCCTTGCCAACCGCCCCCTTCCTCACTATCTCCCTCCCCCCCTTGCCAACCGCCCCCTTCCTCACTATCTCCCTCCCCCCCTTGCCAACCGCCCCCTTCCTCACTATCTCCCTCCCCCCCTTGCCAACCGCCCCCTTCCTCACTATCTCCCTCCCCCCCTTGCCAACCGCCCCCTTCCTCACTATCTCCCTCCCCCCCTTGCCAACCGCCCCCTTCCTCACTATCTCCCTCCCCCCCTTGCCAACCGCCCCCTTCCTCACTATCTCCCTCCCCCCCTTGCCAACCGCCCCCTTCCTCACTATCTCCCTCCCCCCCTTGCCAACCGCCCCCTTCCTCACTATCTCCCTCCCCCCCTTGCCAACCGCCCCCTTCCTCACTATCTCCCTCCCCCCCTTGCCAACCGCCCCCTTCCTCACTATCTCCCTCCCCCCCTTGCCAACCGCCCCCTTCCTCACTATCTCCCTCCCCCCCTTGCCAACCGCCCCCTTCCTCACTATCTCCCTCCCCCCCTTGCCAACCGCCCCCTTCCTCACTATCTCCCTCCCCCCCTTGCCAACCGCCCCCTTCCTCACTATCTCCCTCCCCCCCTTGCCAACCGCCCCCTTCCTCACTATCTCCCTCCCCCCCTTGCCAACCGCCCCCTTCCTCACTATCTCCCTCCCCCCCTTGCCAACCGCCCCCTTCCTCACTATCTCCCTCCCCCCCTTGCCAACCGCCCCCTTCCTCACTATCTCCCTCCCCCCCTTGCCAACCGCCCCCTTCCTCACTATCTCCCTCCCCCCCTTGCCAACCGCCCCCTTCCTCACTATCTCCCTCCCCCCCTTGCCAACCGCCCCCTTCCTCACTATCTCCCTCCCCCCCTTGCCAACCGCCCCCTTCCTCACTATCTCCCTCCCCCCCTTGCCAACCGCCCCCTTCCTCACTATCTCCCTCCCCCCCTTGCCAACCGCCCCCTTCCTCACTATCTCCCTCCCCCCCTTGCCAACCGCCCCCTTCCTCACTATCTCCCTCCCCCCCTTGCCAACCGCCCCCTTCCTCACTATCTCCCTCCCCCCCTTGCCAACCGCCCCCTTCCTCACTATCTCCCTCCCCCCCTTGCCAACCGCCCCCTTCCTCACTATCTCCCTCCCCCCCTTGCCAACCGCCCCCTTCCTCACTATCTCCCTCCCCCCCTTGCCAACCGCCCCCTTCCTCACTATCTCCCTCCCCCCCTTGCCAACCGCCCCCTTCCTCACTATCTCCCTCCCCCCCTTGCCAACCGCCCCCTTCCTCACTATCTCCCTCCCCCCCTTGCCAACCGCCCCCTTCCTCACTATCTCCCTCCCCCCCTTGCCAACCGCCCCCTTCCTCACTATCTCCCTCCCCCCCTTGCCAACCGCCCCCTTCCTCACTATCTCCCTCCCCCCCTTGCCAACCGCCCCCTTCCTCACTATCTCCCTCCCCCCCTTGCCAACCGCCCCCTTCCTCACTATCTCCCTCCCCCCCTTGCCAACCGCCCCCTTCCTCACTATCTCCCTCCCCCCCTTGCCAACCGCCCCCTTCCTCACTATCTCCCTCCCCCCCTTGCCAACCGCCCCCTTCCTCACTATCTCCCTCCCCCCCTTGCCAACCGCCCCCTTCCTCACTATCTCCCTCCCCCCCTTGCCAACCGCCCCCTTCCTCACTATCTCCCTCCCCCCCTTGCCAACCGCCCCCTTCCTCACTATCTCCCTCCCCCCCTTGCCAACCGCCCCCTTCCTCACTATCTCCCTCCCCCCCTTGCCAACCGCCCCCTTCCTCACTATCTCCCTCCCCCCCTTGCCAACCGCCCCCTTCCTCACTATCTCCCTCCCCCCCTTGCCAACCGCCCCCTTCCTCACTATCTCCCTCCCCCCCTTGCCAACCGCCCCCTTCCTCACTATCTCCCTCCCCCCCTTGCCAACCGCCCCCTTCCTCACTATCTCCCTCCCCCCCTTGCCAACCGCCCCCTTCCTCACTATCTCCCTCCCCCCCTTGCCAACCGCCCCCTTCCTCACTATCTCCCTCCCCCCCTTGCCAACCGCCCCCTTCCTCACTATCTCCCTCCCCCCCTTGCCAACCGCCCCCTTCCTCACTATCTCCCTCCCCCCCTTGCCAACCGCCCCCTTCCTCACTATCTCCCTCCCCCCCTTGCCAACCGCCCCCTTCCTCACTATCTCCCTCCCCCCCTTGCCAACCGCCCCCTTCCTCACTATCTCCCTCCCCCCCTTGCCAACCGCCCCCTTCCTCACTATCTCCCTCCCCCCCTTGCCAACCGCCCCCTTCCTCACTATCTCCCTCCCCCCCTTGCCAACCGCCCCCTTCCTCACTATCTCCCTCCCCCCCTTGCCAACCGCCCCCTTCCTCACTATCTCCCTCCCCCCCTTGCCAACCGCCCCCTTCCTCACTATCTCCCTCCCCCCCTTGCCAACCGCCCCCTTCCTCACTATCTCCCTCCCCCCCTTGCCAACCGCCCCCTTCCTCACTATCTCCCTCCCCCCCTTGCCAACCGCCCCCTTCCTCACTATCTCCCTCCCCCCCTTGCCAACCGCCCCCTTCCTCACTATCTCCCTCCCCCCCTTGCCAACCGCCCCCTTCCTCACTATCTCCCTCCCCCCCTTGCCAACCGCCCCCTTCCTCACTATCTCCCTCCCCCCCTTGCCAACCGCCCCCTTCCTCACTATCTCCCTCCCCCCCTTGCCAACCGCCCCCTTCCTCACTATCTCCCTCCCCCCCTTGCCAACCGCCCCCTTCCTCACTATCTCCCTCCCCCCCTTGCCAACCGCCCCCTTCCTCACTATCTCCCTCCCCCCCTTGCCAACCGCCCCCTTCCTCACTATCTCCCTCCCCCCCTTGCCAACCGCCCCCTTCCTCACTATCTCCCTCCCCCCCTTGCCAACCGCCCCCTTCCTCACTATCTCCCTCCCCCCCTTGCCAACCGCCCCCTTCCTCACTATCTCCCTCCCCCCCTTGCCAACCGCCCCCTTCCTCACTATCTCCCTCCCCCCCTTGCCAACCGCCCCCTTCCTCACTATCTCCCTCCCCCCCTTGCCAACCGCCCCCTTCCTCACTATCTCCCTCCCCCCCTTGCCAACCGCCCCCTTCCTCACTATCTCCCTCCCCCCCTTGCCAACCGCCCCCTTCCTCACTATCTCCCTCCCCCCCTTGCCAACCGCCCCCTTCCTCACTATCTCCCTCCCCCCCTTGCCAACCGCCCCCTTCCTCACTATCTCCCTCCCCCCCTTGCCAACCGCCCCCTTCCTCACTATCTCCCTCCCCCCCTTGCCAACCGCCCCCTTCCTCACTATCTCCCTCCCCCCCTTGCCAACCGCCCCCTTCCTCACTATCTCCCTCCCCCCCTTGCCAACCGCCCCCTTCCTCACTATCTCCCTCCCCCCCTTGCCAACCGCCCCCTTCCTCACTATCTCCCTCCCCCCCTTGCCAACCGCCCCCTTCCTCACTATCTCCCTCCCCCCCTTGCCAACCGCCCCCTTCCTCACTATCTCCCTCCCCCCCTTGCCAACCGCCCCCTTCCTCACTATCTCCCTCCCCCCCTTGCCAACCGCCCCCTTCCTCACTATCTCCCTCCCCCCCTTGCCAACCGCCCCCTTCCTCACTATCTCCCTCCCCCCCTTGCCAACCGCCCCCTTCCTCACTATCTCCCTCCCCCCCTTGCCAACCGCCCCCTTCCTCACTATCTCCCTCCCCCCCTTGCCAACCGCCCCCTTCCTCACTATCTCCCTCCCCCCCTTGCCAACCGCCCCCTTCCTCACTATCTCCCTCCCCCCCTTGCCAACCGCCCCCTTCCTCACTATCTCCCTCCCCCCCTTGCCAACCGCCCCCTTCCTCACTATCTCCCTCCCCCCCTTGCCAACCGCCCCCTTCCTCACTATCTCCCTCCCCCCCTTGCCAACCGCCCCCTTCCTCACTATCTCCCTCCCCCCCTTGCCAACCGCCCCCTTCCTCACTATCTCCCTCCCCCCCTTGCCAACCGCCCCCTTCCTCACTATCTCCCTCCCCCCCTTGCCAACCGCCCCCTTCCTCACTATCTCCCTCCCCCCCTTGCCAACCGCCCCCTTCCTCACTATCTCCCTCCCCCCCTTGCCAACCGCCCCCTTCCTCACTATCTCCCTCCCCCCCTTGCCAACCGCCCCCTTCCTCACTATCTCCCTCCCCCCCTTGCCAACCGCCCCCTTCCTCACTATCTCCCTCCCCCCCTTGCCAACCGCCCCCTTCCTCACTATCTCCCTCCCCCCCTTGCCAACCGCCCCCTTCCTCACTATCTCCCTCCCCCCCTTGCCAACCGCCCCCTTCCTCACTATCTCCCTCCCCCCCTTGCCAACCGCCCCCTTCCTCACTATCTCCCTCCCCCCCTTGCCAACCGCCCCCTTCCTCACTATCTCCCTCCCCCCCTTGCCAACCGCCCCCTTCCTCACTATCTCCCTCCCCCCCTTGCCAACCGCCCCCTTCCTCACTATCTCCCTCCCCCCCTTGCCAACCGCCCCCTTCCTCACTATCTCCCTCCCCCCCTTGCCAACCGCCCCCTTCCTCACTATCTCCCTCCCCCCCTTGCCAACCGCCCCCTTCCTCACTATCTCCCTCCCCCCCTTGCCAACCGCCCCCTTCCTCACTATCTCCCTCCCCCCCTTGCCAACCGCCCCCTTCCTCACTATCTCCCTCCCCCCCTTGCCAACCGCCCCCTTCCTCACTATCTCCCTCCCCCCCTTGCCAACCGCCCCCTTCCTCACTATCTCCCTCCCCCCCTTGCCAACCGCCCCCTTCCTCACTATCTCCCTCCCCCCCTTGCCAACCGCCCCCTTCCTCACTATCTCCCTCCCCCCCTTGCCAACCGCCCCCTTCCTCACTATCTCCCTCCCCCCCTTGCCAACCGCCCCCTTCCTCACTATCTCCCTCCCCCCCTTGCCAACCGCCCCCTTCCTCACTATCTCCCTCCCCCCCTTGCCAACCGCCCCCTTCCTCACTATCTCCCTCCCCCCCTTGCCAACCGCCCCCTTCCTCACTATCTCCCTCCCCCCCTTGCCAACCGCCCCCTTCCTCACTATCTCCCTCCCCCCCTTGCCAACCGCCCCCTTCCTCACTATCTCCCTCCCCCCCTTGCCAACCGCCCCCTTCCTCACTATCTCCCTCCCCCCCTTGCCAACCGCCCCCTTCCTCACTATCTCCCTCCCCCCCTTGCCAACCGCCCCCTTCCTCACTATCTCCCTCCCCCCCTTGCCAACCGCCCCCTTCCTCACTATCTCCCTCCCCCCCTTGCCAACCGCCCCCTTCCTCACTATCTCCCTCCCCCCCTTGCCAACCGCCCCCTTCCTCACTATCTCCCTCCCCCCCTTGCCAACCGCCCCCTTCCTCACTATCTCCCTCCCCCCCTTGCCAACCGCCCCCTTCCTCACTATCTCCCTCCCCCCCTTGCCAACCGCCCCCTTCCTCACTATCTCCCTCCCCCCCTTGCCAACCGCCCCCTTCCTCACTATCTCCCTCCCCCCCTTGCCAACCGCCCCCTTCCTCACTATCTCCCTCCCCCCCTTGCCAACCGCCCCCTTCCTCACTATCTCCCTCCCCCCCTTGCCAACCGCCCCCTTCCTCACTATCTCCCTCCCCCCCTTGCCAACCGCCCCCTTCCTCACTATCTCCCTCCCCCCCTTGCCAACCGCCCCCTTCCTCACTATCTCCCTCCCCCCCTTGCCAACCGCCCCCTTCCTCACTATCTCCCTCCCCCCCTTGCCAACCGCCCCCTTCCTCACTATCTCCCTCCCCCCCTTGCCAACCGCCCCCTTCCTCACTATCTCCCTCCCCCCCTTGCCAACCGCCCCCTTCCTCACTATCTCCCTCCCCCCCTTGCCAACCGCCCCCTTCCTCACTATCTCCCTCCCCCCCTTGCCAACCGCCCCCTTCCTCACTATCTCCCTCCCCCCCTTGCCAACCGCCCCCTTCCTCACTATCTCCCTCCCCCCCTTGCCAACCGCCCCCTTCCTCACTATCTCCCTCCCCCCCTTGCCAACCGCCCCCTTCCTCACTATCTCCCTCCCCCCCTTGCCAACCGCCCCCTTCCTCACTATCTCCCTCCCCCCCTTGCCAACCGCCCCCTTCCTCACTATCTCCCTCCCCCCCTTGCCAACCGCCCCCTTCCTCACTATCTCCCTCCCCCCCTTGCCAACCGCCCCCTTCCTCACTATCTCCCTCCCCCCCTTGCCAACCGCCCCCTTCCTCACTATCTCCCTCCCCCCCTTGCCAACCGCCCCCTTCCTCACTATCTCCCTCCCCCCCTTGCCAACCGCCCCCTTCCTCACTATCTCCCTCCCCCCCTTGCCAACCGCCCCCTTCCTCACTATCTCCCTCCCCCCCTTGCCAACCGCCCCCTTCCTCACTATCTCCCTCCCCCCCTTGCCAACCGCCCCCTTCCTCACTATCTCCCTCCCCCCCTTGCCAACCGCCCCCTTCCTCACTATCTCCCTCCCCCCCTTGCCAACCGCCCCCTTCCTCACTATCTCCCTCCCCCCCTTGCCAACCGCCCCCTTCCTCACTATCTCCCTCCCCCCCTTGCCAACCGCCCCCTTCCTCACTATCTCCCTCCCCCCCTTGCCAACCGCCCCCTTCCTCACTATCTCCCTCCCCCCCTTGCCAACCGCCCCCTTCCTCACTATCTCCCTCCCCCCCTTGCCAACCGCCCCCTTCCTCACTATCTCCCTCCCCCCCTTGCCAACCGCCCCCTTCCTCACTATCTCCCTCCCCCCCTTGCCAACCGCCCCCTTCCTCACTATCTCCCTCCCCCCCTTGCCAACCGCCCCCTTCCTCACTATCTCCCTCCCCCCCTTGCCAACCGCCCCCTTCCTCACTATCTCCCTCCCCCCCTTGCCAACCGCCCCCTTCCTCACTATCTCCCTCCCCCCCTTGCCAACCGCCCCCTTCCTCACTATCTCCCTCCCCCCCTTGCCAACCGCCCCCTTCCTCACTATCTCCCTCCCCCCCTTGCCAACCGCCCCCTTCCTCACTATCTCCCTCCCCCCCTTGCCAACCGCCCCCTTCCTCACTATCTCCCTCCCCCCCTTGCCAACCGCCCCCTTCCTCACTATCTCCCTCCCCCCCTTGCCAACCGCCCCCTTCCTCACTATCTCCCTCCCCCCCTTGCCAACCGCCCCCTTCCTCACTATCTCCCTCCCCCCTTGCCAACCGCCCCCTTCCTCACTATCTCCCTCCCCCCCTTGCCAACCGCCCCCTTCCTCACTATCTCCCTCCCCCCCTTGCCAACCGCCCCCTTCCTCACTATCTCCCTCCCCCCCTTGCCAACCGCCCCCTTCCTCACTATCTCCCTCCCCCCCTTGCCAACCGCCCCCTTCCTCACTATCTCCCTCCCCCCCTTGCCAACCGCCCCCTTCCTCACTATCTCCCTCCCCCCCTTGCCAACCGCCCCCTTCCTCACTATCTCCCTCCCCCCCTTGCCAACCGCCCCCTTCCTCACTATCTCCCTCCCCCCCTTGCCAACCGCCCCCTTCCTCACTATCTCCCTCCCCCCCTTGCCAACCGCCCCCTTCCTCACTATCTCCCTCCCCCCCTTGCCAACCGCCCCCTTCCTCACTATCTCCCTCCCCCCCTTGCCAACCGCCCCCTTCCTCACTATCTCCCTCCCCCCCTTGCCAACCGCCCCCTTCCTCACTATCTCCCTCCCCCCCTTGCCAACCGCCCCCTTCCTCACTATCTCCCTCCCCCCCTTGCCAACCGCCCCCTTCCTCACTATCTCCCTCCCCCCCTTGCCAACCGCCCCCTTCCTCACTATCTCCCTCCCCCCCTTGCCAACCGCCCCCTTCCTCACTATCTCCCTCCCCCCCTTGCCAACCGCCCCCTTCCTCACTATCTCCCTCCCCCCCTTGCCAACCGCCCCCTTCCTCACTATCTCCCTCCCCCCCTTGCCAACCGCCCCCTTCCTCACTATCTCCCTCCCCCCCTTGCCAACCGCCCCCTTCCTCACTATCTCCCTCCCCCCCTTGCCAACCGCCCCCTTCCTCACTATCTCCCTCCCCCCCTTGCCAACCGCCCCCTTCCTCACTATCTCCCTCCCCCCCTTGCCAACCGCCCCCTTCCTCACTATCTCCCTCCCCCCTTGCCAACCGCCCCCTTCCTCACTATCTCCCTCCCCCCCTTGCCAACCGCCCCCTTCCTCACTATCTCCCTCCCCCCCTTGCCAACCGCCCCCTTCCTCACTATCTCCCTCCCCCCCTTGCCAACCGCCCCCTTCCTCACTATCTCCCTCCCCCCCTTGCCAACCGCCCCCTTCCTCACTATCTCCCTCCCCCCCTTGCCAACCGCCCCCTTCCTCACTATCTCCCTCCCCCCCTTGCCAACCGCCCCCTTCCTCACTATCTCCCTCCCCCCCTTGCCAACCGCCCCCTTCCTCACTATCTCCCTCCCCCCCTTGCCAACCGCCCCCTTCCTCACTATCTCCCTCCCCCCCTTGCCAACCGCCCCCTTCCTCACTATCTCCCTCCCCCCCTTGCCAACCGCCCCCTTCCTCACTATCTCCCTCCCCCCCTTGCCAACCGCCCCCTTCCTCACTATCTCCCTCCCCCCCTTGCCAACCGCCCCCTTCCTCACTATCTCCCTCCCCCCCTTGCCAACCGCCCCCTTCCTCACTATCTCCCTCCCCCCCTTGCCAACCGCCCCCTTCCTCACTATCTCCCTCCCCCCCTTGCCAACCGCCCCCTTCCTCACTATCTCCCTCCCCCCCTTGCCAACCGCCCCCTTCCTCACTATCTCCCTCCCCCCCTTGCCAACCGCCCCCTTCCTCACTATCTCCCTCCCCCCCTTGCCAACCGCCCCCTTCCTCACTATCTCCCTCCCCCCCTTGCCAACCGCCCCCTTCCTCACTATCTCCCTCCCCCCCTTGCCAACCGCCCCCTTCCTCACTATCTCCCTCCCCCCCTTGCCAACCGCCCCCTTCCTCACTATCTCCCTCCCCCCCTTGCCAACCGCCCCCTTCCTCACTATCTCCCTCCCCCCCTTGCCAACCGCCCCCTTCCTCACTATCTCCCTCCCCCCCTTGCCAACCGCCCCCTTCCTCACTATCTCCCTCCCCCCCCTTGCCAACCGCCCCCTTCCTCACTATCTCCCTCCCCCCCTTGCCAACCGCCCCCTTCCTCACTATCTCCCTCCCCCCCTTGCCAACCGCCCCCTTCCTCACTATCTCCCTCCCCCCCTTGCCAACCGCCCCCTTCCTCACTATCTCCCTCCCCCCCTTGCCAACCGCCCCCTTCCTCACTATCTCCCTCCCCCCCTTGCCAACCGCCCCCTTCCTCACTATCTCCCTCCCCCCCTTGCCAACCGCCCCCTTCCTCACTATCTCCCTCCCCCCCTTGCCAACCGCCCCCTTCCTCACTATCTCCCTCCCCCCCTTGCCAACCGCCCCCTTCCTCACTATCTCCCTCCCCCCCTTGCCAACCGCCCCCTTCCTCACTATCTCCCTCCCCCCCTTCCTCACTATCTCCTCCCCCCCCTTGCCAACCTCCCCCTTCCTCACTATCTCCCTCCCCCCCTTGCCAACCTCCCCCTTCCTCACTATCTCCCTCCCCCCCCCTTGCCAACCTCCCCCTTCCTCACTATCTCCCTCCCCCCCCCTTGCCAACCTCCCCCTTCCTCACTATCTCCCTCCCCCCCCTTGCCAACCTCCCCCTTCCTCACTATCTCCCTCCCCCCCCCTTGCCAACCTCCCCCTTCCTCACTATCTCCCTCCCCCCCCCTTGCCAACCTCCCCCTTCCTCACTATCTCCCTCCCCCCCCCTTGCCAACCTCCCCCTTCCTCACTATCTCCCTCCCCCCCCCTTGCCAACCTCCCCCTTCCTCACTATCTCCCTCCCCCCCCCTTGCCAACCTCCCCCTTCCTCACTATCTCCCTCCCCCCCCCTTGCCAACCTCCCCCTTCCTCACTATCTCCCTCCCCCCCCCCTTGCCAACCTCCCCCTTCCTCACTATCTCCCTCCCCCCCCCCTTGCCAACCTCCCCCTTCCTCACTATCTCCCTCCCCCCCCCCTTGCCAACCTCCCCCTTCCTCACTATCTCCCTCCCCCCCCCCCCCCTTGCCAACCTCCCCCTTCCTCACTAGGGGCGCCGGGAGTGCAGACTGAGCAGGGCGCAAAAATCACTGCTCACACGGACAATTGAATTTTGCATCCCCTCTCGCTCTGTGCCCATGGCGGGCGCCGGTTTCGCCAACCCCTCGGTACGCTCCTGCATTTGAATGCAGGCGAGCATTTGTGTGCAGTGCGTTTTTTAAATACAGTGATGTGTATATATAATGTCTGTGTCTTTATACAGAGGTGTGTTTGTATGTAGTGTTGACATTTGAATGCAGTTTGTGTATTTGTGTGATGTGTTGGTGAGATGCCGAGATGTATGCACACACAGTTACACACACGCAGATACACAGACACACAGTTACACACATGCAGGCGCAGATACACACATTTACAACTGAACACATTGACACGAGCAGAAACAGACACACAGCTACCCACACTGACACACATGCAGACACACAGCTACCCACACTGACACACATGCAGACACACAGCTACCCACACTGACACACATACGAATACATAAACACACACATACTTAGACTCAATGTGTGTTAATGCAAGTACGTGTAAAAATCAATATGTATATGCGTGTTTGAATGCCAGTGTGTGTATTCCCTTACAAAGGCGAGTTGTGGGTGTTGTAAAGGGAGATCCAATTATGTTTTTTTCTTTCAGTTTGCTGGGAGTAACCTTGGCACACCTCTGAGCATCACTACTATACAGTGAATAAATCATTTAATATTTAATTTTTATGCAGGACATGGACTCCAGGCACCACAATCCCTTCAATTAGTATATAAAGTGGTTGTTGTGCTCAAGGTGTCCCTTTAAATAATGTTTAGATGGTAAATTTATTTAGGTGCACAATCAGATATAACGTGCCATGCACACCTATGGAGAATTGTCGTCCTTTTTAAGACTTATACTTTAAAACTCTCAAAAACACAATTTTAAACCTTTTTTCCCCCTATTTTGCACATTTCTACAAAATCCCAGTGAAACAGACAGACAGACAATGGATGGCAGAATGTGGTTCCCAAATTGAGACTGTCTCATTGGATCCAGGGCAATTAGGAGGCATGTGCTCATATTTACATTTTTATATATGTTGTAGCTTATTGTATTGTGGCACAATACTCTATACAGCTTCCACTAATATAATGGATCTTACAGCAGAATAGATAATGATCCATTATCACAAATATTTGATGTGCCCTTATAGACTTATTTACAGGCAGATTTTTTGAGGACACGTGCACCATATTAGTAAGAAGATATGGCTGAAACAATTCTTATTTAACCATAACCTCTTTTTATTTTTTTAATTTTTTTAGGGTGGGGGTGAGTTGTTCTGTTTGTCAAATGTCAACTGTGTTAACTCTCCCCCTCCCTCCAGAACTCGCTTCTCATGGAACAACTGATTCAATTTCTCTTACTAACAGTTATTTCACTGTGTCCTGAACTGCCAAGAAACTCACTGAATAATGACGTTAAGAAACGGTGGTTAAAGTCAAGTGACATTTTTGGCGTGATATTAATGCAGCGAAAATGTCAGGGGACTTTTTTTCTAGCGCAGATATAAAACATACAGGGGTAATGGGAGCCAGAGGGTCTGCGGCTGCAGCTCGCCTTATTTCCTGGTTGGGGTCTCAAAAGGGTTATGTACAGAGGAAGCAAGGGGCTAAAGGATTGTAGTTTTGTTTTCCAAGTTATGTCTACGTGAGCAAGCTGTCTTGCTCCCCAAATACTGACCCATCTATTGTTAGCTCATATTTTTGTCTGAAAATGAGGGGAGGGCTGCCTAGGCTGCCTTTTTATTTTTATTAGTAATGGTGTTATGTATCTTTAATGATTGGTTGTTCCAGAGTTTTTTTTTTTTGTTTTTTTTTTGACAACTTGCCATTTTCCCTTAATAATTTGAGGGCATGTGGCCATTGGTAAATAACACCAGTAGTGAGAGTATATTATATCTGTTAAGCGGTGAAAATTAGATATAATAAATGATCGATCTGTGTTTTTTTTAACGAGCTTCAGTAATATTTCCGATACCGCAGTTTGATTTGCATTTTGTATAATGTTTTCGCCAGTTTGGTGCTTAACTCCGAGAAAACCAGACCGAGGTTCTTACTTTTAAATTCAATGAAAACTCTAATCTAGAGGCTTACCTCCTAGGTCAGTGGTGTCCAACATATTGAAAGGGTCCCTTTTTAACTTCCCAAAGCTTTTTCTATTTGTAATCCACGTTTTTAAAATTTTTTATATAAATAACCCCCAAGAACTGAGACCAAAACAAAATATTGATAAATTGACTATATAATTTAATTTGCTTTCCTAAATGATAGCATTGCATTCCTATACAATATGAGTCACAGTTGCCCAGTTAATACTGGAATATCAAATAGGTGCAAATCGCAAACGCTTCCAGCGTGAATTTAGATTGTATAAGACATTTTCACATGAATGTAAAGATCAAAAGGAGAAAAGCAGTCTCCTCCCCGTCACATCATTACACAGCTCTGTATACACATTTTCCCCTGATGTAATAATTTAATTTCTCAACACAGTAGAGTTAGCAAGAATTTTTTTTTTTTTTTAAATTCCCCTTTTCATCATATTTTTTACATTCAGATTGCAAAATGTACTGCATTTCCATTGCTTTTTAATGTGAATTGTTCTGTAATTACCTTTCGAATGGTTTATACACCTCCCTGGCTTTGGGCAAACATTGGGGGTATAGATCATAAATCTGTTTAATTTCATCCCTCAATGGACTATGTCCAAGAAAAAAAAAACATTTCTCAGAACGAGCTTATTTATTAAGCAGTATTACGGGTGAGCATTTCACTGTGATTGGTCGGATAAAATGTACTGTCTGATGTCTGAGAATGTGCTAATCTGTCACCGATATTTATAAGGAGGGATTCCTAGATATTCTAGCATTTGTATGTTCAGCCCCTGGAATAAGCCTGAATCCTTTTACAGTTTAATCTGTTTATTGGCGGTCTGTAGTAACGTTAGAATGGATTAAGGCTTCATTCCACAAACCTTGCTGTGGGACAATTTAAATCGGTCTATGAATATTAAATCACATTTTAAATGTACAATTACCAGCTGTATCTTGGAATTAAAGTCCTTTTTTAATTCAGAACTCTGATAGATAAAATACCGAAACCAGAGATACTTAATGTGTTCAGTGAGTGCTGGGCGTACACAATTAGGGCACGGTTTCCTACACATTTAAAATTTGTTCTTACCTGTCGGACCAACAAATGTAGCACCTATGTTAGTGAAGGTTAACCTTGCCACTCAAGATATCATTTGTCCTTGAAGATTGGTTAAGTAAGCATCATGGGAAATGTAGATTGCAGACATCTAGGAAGCCAAGGTTAATATCGCTGTCCTTAAAGGGAAACTAGAGGCACCAAAACAACTTTAGCATATTGAAATGGCTTTGGTGTATAGCTCATGCAATCTCGCTCGTCAATTCTCTGCCAGTTAGGAGTTAAATCACTTTGTTTAATTTACAGAGCAGGATATAAAAACTTCTAAAGCAGGTTAACATCTGAAATGAACCTTAAACCACTTCTTTCTTCCATGCAGACTGTGTGAGTCACAGCCAGAGGCCTATTTCTGCATAAGCATAAATATGAGTGACTTAACTCCCAAATGGCAGAGAATAGGGGAATGATCTATACACCCAAACTGCTTCATTAACCCAAATTGTTTTAATGCCAATAGTGTTCCTTCATTATGGCTGCTGCTGGAAAAGGGGTTCTAGTGGAACCAGAGGTTTTGCTATTGCATTCCTTTACGCTGCCAGATGTTAACCAAATTTATTTAGTGGGGGCGAGGGTGTATTATTTTATTTCCATACAATGTACCAACTGTGTGTCTCTCTTTACATCAATGCTTTGTTTTACCCAGGAACAGCCTTAACTCTTAAACATAATGCAATACATTGTAAAGATCTATATAAAACAACCATTAGTTGAGAGTATGGTGCACTGTCTGTTCAGATAGGCATTTCCTAATGTCTGAGTTTATGTGATACTTTATGTACTCCATCATCAAAAAAAATGTGCAAAAATAGGAGATGATTCAGTTTGTCTGTGTTTAGAAGTCTTTGGACAGTATACTCTTTCTTCTTATGGATTCAAATCTGTAAAAGCAAGGCGAGACCAGCCAGAACCCATTTTGAAGGATTCTCCTTTGTTTTAAGGTTGAATGTCCATACGTAGGTGGGTCCTCTCTGCCGCGTTTTATAGACTGGACAGGCATATACATTCCGGGTATCTTGCTTGTCCACTGGTATTGCCTTAATGAAGATCACAGGCATGGCTGGAGTTAGCTCTTTGAGTCGAGCATCTGTGATAATCCCAGTCTGGAAGGTAAACAAACAAGATATTATTCATTCGTTGATTGAATGTTCCAAAACCTCGGACATTCATAGTTCTAAATATTTGTTTTGAGAACCACATACAGTACAGTCTGCTCACAAAACTAGATAAGGATCTATAAGAAAAAGCACATTATAGGCTAAAATAATTTAGCGTTGATATTTCCAATTGGGTAACGAACCTCCCAACAGTTCTGAATTTGTGCTCTTGCCCCACCAACCGGGGGGGTTACTCTCTGATATCTTACATCTGGGTCCACCAGTGGACAAGTTCCCATAACGTACAGTGCTACACAAATCACACAGGGGTTATGTAGCCCTCTGTGAGTCCAACCAGTGCAGTAGCCAGTCAACTTGACTGCATCCTGCCCTTTTTTTGGACAGACACGTCCCATTCGGCACAATTACAACCATCTTAGTTGCATACCTCCATGTCCCACTTTTAAGTAAAATAATTTCCCAGACCATGTCGATACATGGGCACATACATGTAGCCTTCATCTGATACATTAATATAATAAATACTGTGCACAGTACAGAGTCCAAACTCAAGATCCATAATCTATTAGTTGTATCATATTTGTAAATTAAAGAACAACACCTAGCACAGTATGATTTGACTGATTAGTCGTGTTTATGTAATCTAACATAATACTTGGGATTGTTCGGTAATCTCGAAGCATCTGTAACCACAAGCAAGTGTTTGAGGGAAAAAATTCCATCATATCTGATTATAAATCACCATGGTAACAATATGTAGAGAATTTGTTCCATATTCAGTTTAGAGACCCAAACGAACTGTCTTATTGCGAGATAAATGGTATGATAATATTAAGATGAATGGAGGGAGAGAAATATGTATGGCCACAACAGAAATGTTAATGATAAATTAATATGCACAGTTGTAGACTGGATGCATTATATTAATATGTTTATAGGCTGACATTATTTTACTTTTTTATTTTGTAGTTATAAATCTCACTGCACCACAGTCAGGAGGAAAAGCCGAGAAAAGGAAGAATTCTGAATATATTTTGCCTGGAAAGAGTTGAGGTTTTTAACACTCATATCACCAATCTGCTACTTAAAATGAAGGTAGAGAAACAGATACATGGGAATTGTTAAACTTAATTTTTATTTATTTTTTTAAGTTAGTATGTTTTTTGTTTTTTTTTGGTTTTCTGCCCTAATTGATTTATTATACAGTTTGGATCATTCTCATGTTAAAATAAGGCTGTAGGGAGCAGCAATATCTCTTATTATTCAGCAGGTTTAGAAAATGATATAATGTGTTAGATGTTAACATTTAAACATTGATTAAAAACATGTTTTTTGTTAATAAAATGTAGCTTGCGGTAAGGTCATTCTTGTCAGCTACTTGGTTGTAATCTGCTGTGCCGAGCTACAGGTCTTTTTATGTTTGTTTTTAATTTAAAAGGGTCACCATAACCACTACAGCGCACTGTAGTGATTATGCTGACCTACAGCTTTTGGTCATGCCATTTGTGAGAAGTTTGGGGGGAAATTGGACCTTCGTCTGCCCCCTCTTTAGGTGACTCAAAGACGACAAGATAGTAACAATGTCATAGACAGTGATTGGTCCTTACACGGTTAACACGTGCTGCATATGTTTAGGGAAGCGCATAATCCGTATTGATGTGTTCGTTCTACTTAGTGCCTATTATACGGGGGATGCTTGCTTCTTGGTGTGGTTTATAAAAAGTAAGTTTATTTAGTTTATTTAGAAATCTTTTCTAGTGCATGTTGTTTTTCCAGGCAGTCCTTGGAATCACGTTTGCAAAATATGCAAATTCATAAATGAGAGAGAGGCATTTATAATATATGTAACGAAAACTGCTTAATCTGCTGCTTTAAAGAGCAAAGAAGGAGGGAGAACTGCACAGAGTTTTGTTGTGGAAAGGATCATTATTGGGTATGCAGCCATGTAAAGAGGGTTTTTGACAGATTAACTTCTCTTTGAGTTGGGTTTCACTTCCCGACTCAACCTTGGAGATTGTCCTTTGTTAATTAGTGCACTTTCCTCGTCCTCTCACAAGAGTTTCAAAGAGTTGCAGCTAAAAGAAAAGCCGTCAGAGCGGGAGGTGAACAGCTAAACACTTTGCTAGCCTGCCAACTGACCTGCTTTGATCAGGCCTCTGAAATTTAAAAGAATAGTCTTGAAGATCAGAGCTGACAGAACAAAAAGAGAGGAGCCTTCAAGTTTGCAAACAATTCTCTCCTTCTGGACCTTTCAGTGGTCTTCGTGGAGATAAACTCAACATGTGATATTATCAAGAAGTAGCATCTTCCAAAAGAGTTCTAAAAGTTCAGTGTTCTCAGTTAATACCAATTACCTTCTAATGTCAAAACGACTTTTACCTGCTGTTTGTGCTATAGATATTATATATGAATAGTAGTCTTCTAACTTCAAAATGATAAACCTCTCACCTGTGTATCCCAGCGTGCTCCTTCCATATACAAGCCATGTACGTATGCTCCTTCACGTGGGGGGCTACTGAAGTCTTCACGATTCTTTTTGGTCACATCACATTGCAATGTCATCTTATCTAGAGGCCATTCATTCTTCCTGGCCATAGACTGCATGATCGCGGTGAGGAAGGACTGAGGATTAAAGAATCCTGCGAGCCAGACAGCTGATGGCAGAGCAAAGTCTCCCGTCCAGGTTTCCAGTTCTTTGATACGACTCAGGAGGTCAACAAACCAACTTGCTAGTCCCGCCATGGATGGATAAGCTCTCTTAGTCCAGGATTCAGGAACTTGGTCCAGGAAGATAGCATTCTGCAAGTTCTCCATGTCACTGGTCATAGTCAGTTCACCCTAAAGAATTTAATGGAAAAATTATCCAAAGCATGTTCACTCTTTGCTCGTCCACCTTCATTATAGTCAAGTTTCTCAAAATGGACTTAAAGGAACAGCCCAAGCACCATAACCACTACAGAGAGCTGTAGTGGCTCTGGTGCTAGGAGTGCCTTGGTGGCCCTCCCAATGCAAGTGGTCAAACTGGTTTGACTTCTTACCTGAGTCAATCTGATGCAGTTTCCAGCCTCCACTGCAGCCGGAATCTCTGAGCTAGATCTGGCAGTGCAGGGCTTGGCTAAATCATTGTCTGAGAGCAATTAAGTGACTCTCTCGGCCAATGGACTGACCCTGCACAGCAAGGCTTGACTCAGGAGAGTTAAAGGACCACTATAGGACCCAGACCACTTCAGCTTAATGAAGTGGTCTGGGTGCCAGGTCCATCTAGGTTTAACCCTTTCTGCTGTAAACATAGCAGTTTCAGAGAAATTGCTATGTTTACATATGGGTTAAACCTGCCTCTAGTGGCTGTCTCATTGACAGCCGCTAGAGGCGCTTCCGCGCTTCTCACTGTGATTTTCACAGTGAGAAGACGCCAGCGTCCATAGGAAAGCATTGAGAATGCTTTCCTATGAGACTGGCTGATAGCGCACGGCTCTTGCCTCGCATGCGCATTCAGCCAGGGACGTCATAAGAGGGAGGAGAGTCCCAGCGCCGAGGGAGCCCGGCGCAGGAAAAAAGGTAAGGGGTTAACCCCTACCTCCCCCTCAGGGCCACGGGAGTGGGACCCTGAGGGTGGGGGCACCCTCAGGGAACAATAGTGCCAGGAAAACAAGTATGTTTTCCTTGCACTATAGTGGTCCTTTAACTAAAAGTGGTGTTCAGCGCCCCATATGGTTTTCTCATACAGTCTGACAGACAGAATGTGCTTTTGGCAAAGTTTTATTTTACCAGTATGCGACTGTCTATGGGCCAGCTATGGCTAATAATGGTACAGCTGATTGTGAACTACAATTCCCTTGATGCCTATAACTAATAAACATTTTGAAGATGCTAAATTAGACCATTATTTAGATTTTTTTTTTAATTAAATGGACACTATGATCACCAGAACAACTACAGCTTAATGTAGTTGTTCTGGTGTGTATAGCCAGTCCCTGCAGGTTTTTTGCTGTAAACACTGTCTTTTCAGAGAAAAGGCAGTGTTTACATTGCTGCCTAGGGACACCTCCAGTGGTAGTCACTCAGACGGCCACTAGAGCTGCTTTCGGGTCTGTAAATACCCTAGTGTTCCTGGATGGTAAATCTGTCCCAATCTTATAGTAAAGCCCTTCTCCTGCTCAGTCCTGTGGATTCCTGGTTAGGTTTAGCTTGTACCCAGATCACAAAAATAATAATAATAATAAAAATAAAAAAGACACTTGCATAGACTGCTTTTTCTCTTCTTAGAACTACAGCTGAATCTTATTTTGTGATGTTGTTTCAGCAAACAATAATAATAATATAGAATTGTATGTTTAGACACCTGAAATCCCTATGTATTTACGGTTTTAAAACACAATGAGGATCATTCGCTAAACACAAAATTCTACTGAATTGTAGCGGATTAACAAAAATAACCAGGCTATGACTATGATAGAGTCAAGATTTTTTTTTTTTCCTCCAAATTATTTATTTGTGCTAAATTGTTAAAATTTGGTGTTGAGTAAATAATCCCAGTATAGGTTTCAGATACATAGTAATTTTGGGGCGCAAACACTATGGAAGGAATAGAATGTTTCAGCTCCTAGTGGAACAGTTTTTCATTGCTGCAGATCGTATTCAGAGCTACTACAGTCAAGTGCAAGTATCAAAATAACTATTGCAATAAAGGCCAGGGAGGTTTGCTTAAATTCATTCTCAAGTCCAGTAACCCAACGGCCACCGATAGTCACAGCTTTAACGTTTTCATCATTTAAATAGAATTGTGTAATCTCTAAATCCCTGCTGAAGCAAATGTAAGTCAGGTCAAATGGGAGACATTCTCTGTAAGTTCATTACATCAATCCGCCTGTTTAAAATAGTCACCTTTCTGTACTCCGAATTGAATGCTTCATGGAACCAAACCTGGCTTTTTATCTAAACCACAACTCCCAGATGGCACAGCTGAAAACCATTGGTTTTTAGCTCAGAAATTGATTTACTGAGAAACACTTAGCCAGTCCTGAATTATGCATAATTTATCTCAAAACAGAATCATATTGTATCTTCTAGAAAGCTACTTGATGAGAGAATGTGTTCTCCATGTGCTAAAAACGCAAATACAAAAAAAATGTAATTGTTCTCAATCTTTCAGTTATTCAGATTTAAGCATGATCTCAAGGAAAGAGTATTAAAAGGGATGAACATCTTATTAATACATATATACTTAATGTTCCTTCTAAAACTCTTCTTACCTTCAGGCCTAAATCCAGCTCTTTGAGGGAACGTTTTATCTCATTGGTCAATGTGTTCATCCTCTCGCATTCCTGGAAAGCGACTACAATATATGGTGTTCTCTCTTCCACCTTCGACATGAGCTCGGGGATGTTAAATTCCTCTGGGAGCTTCTCCAGGATCTCATCTAGAGTGGCTTTCACCTGTGAAGACCAGATTATCAAAAGATGTGGTCTTGTGTTTGTATAAAACAAGGTAGAACAGATCTTGCACACGTGTATTGTCCTCTTTTAACCTATATTAACACTTGTAAGTGTATAGCATGTCCTGGAGGCTTTGACGGAGAGATAGGTGCCAGGGGATTACACAATTGACTTGTCTACAGCCTAAATCAAATGTGACCTTCATCAGAACCAGGTAACCTCTGGTTTTATGGCTTCGAGCAATCCAGTATTTGCCACAAGTGTATTACTAGATACAAGGTCAGATTCCAACAGAACTTCAATAGACATCACCATCACACAAAATGACTTAACCTTTACATTGCCAGCACAGCTAACGTGTGTTTGTCCATTGGGGATTGAGCAATATAACTTTACGAGTGTGGAAGATGCCATATGTTAAATTGTGTTGAAGAATATATATGGTTACGAAAATGTAAATTGCTATAGACATAGAAGAGTTTGTATGATTACACACAGAGGTTAACGGATAAACTGATAGATTAGTCAGGCAAGCGATAAGGCTCCCTTCCAACGACTGTACAGTTCCTGCTAATTACTTTGCAAACAAACAATGAACCATGACTGTCGACTGGAACAAATGGGACAGAGAAAGAGGAGTGACTTCCAGAGATTAGTCCTGTCATCCAGAGCTGTGATTACAAGAGAAGACGTGGAAATATTGCATCAGTGAAGTCTTTCCACATAAAAAAATGTTTTCCTCCACCGGACAGTATCGGAAAATGCATATTACAGAACGATATTACAATACATGTAGCCCTGCAGGATGCATCTTTTATAAACATCCTTAATTAACCCCTTATGAATCATAACATGGTCCCTAAAGACCCAATGCCACCATGGAATGCTCTGCTTATTATTACAGCCGATCATTCGTTATACAAGTGGCGCATTCCGTTTTCACATAGAATCTTTACAGGATAGTTTGTTGATATAGAGTTATTCCATCACTGGTCCTAAGTGGGTTAAATGGGTTTAACATGAATGTAATCATTACTGGGAGTTGTATGCCCAGGATTAGCAGGTGAACATGGTTCTGATCTCCTGTAGAGATCTAGCTGTAGACCGACCATCATCCATTTGACAGCTTGTACACAGGATGAGGATTATAGGGATTAAGATAAAAAACAACAACAATCAGAATGTCTTTAGCTATGCCCCATATGAGGGGTCAGATTAACATAGGGGCTAATGGAGCTGAAACGCCAGGCCCATGCCCATGGAATAGGCCCATTTTTTTAATAATATATATATTTTTTTTCTACTCTTGCTTTGTGCAGAGGGAATTACGTATGGGACCTTAGGAGGGATGTAGAGTAACAAAATTTGTCAGGACTGGCCGTCTATAAACTAGTGAAGGTAAAGCCGACTTTGCCCACTGCGAAAATGCTCCTACTGTTCTGGGCTCTCTAACAGTCTGGCATGTCCCCTTTTTTCTACACTCACTACATCTATAATTTTTCTGTCCCAGACTGCATACCAGGAGCAGGAGACTCTGCCTGCTAATAAGAATAGAAGGAGAGGAGTGGACATCAGAAGACCTCTTCCCAGAACACACAGAGCAAGCACATCATTAGATGTGTTTGCGCTGAGCTCAGGGTGCTGAAACACTGTCTGCATAGTCCACACTTAGTTGGCAGTTCTGCATGATTGACAGCCTGCCATGCATTCACGCCAAGCCGACTATCCAATTCTTTGGGCAGAACCGCCCACTTTCATGGTGAATCCACCCCTTTCGGCGGTGCCAGTGACATGTTTTACATCACTGGCCCACCTCCTTTTTCAACACCCACCGACATGCTGTCAATATTGGGGGATATAGGTTTGGCTGGAGAGACAAAAGCGAGAGATTAGCATAGGGTATCTTCTTATAAATGCATCCTGTGAGTTTCCTCCATCACCACCTCCACTAGATACTCGCCGCTTGGGAGGTATGGCTGTTTTAAGTGTTTTCTGGTGATTAGATTCTTCAGCCCATCATCATTGTCGGCACCAGGTAAAATAGGCCCTGCCTATACATCGCAAAAATGTCAAACTGGGACTTGTGGAGAACTGTCAAGGTATTTTCAAATTTTAGACCACTAAAGCCAAACGGTCTACAACCCCCAACTTTGCTATTTATTTTTTCCAGGAGGCGTAATACAGTGTAGCCCAGTCCTGTTACTATGAATTGGGCTAGATTGACACCCTGATCTGTGCCACAGTGTGTTCCAGCCTTTTGTGTGTTACTAGAAGACAGACAGATTTATGGGTCTGCAGAGAGACCCTTTCTCGCTGAAGCCAGGCTATTAGATTGGATCGTACTGACAGTGATGAGTAATTTGTACTCATCCTACAGAGAAGTCGGTCCAGCACGTGAAGCTGCATTCCCCTGGTTTATAAAGAAAAGGGCCCAGTTTAGGCATTGCACAGGACAGAGGTGTATGGCAACTGTGGCCATTTCTTTTTATAAATGAAGACAAATTACTTGGCATCACATTTGTTTTGGTGATGTCAGGGTGTCAAACAATCAAGTACCGAGCCAAGGAGTCACATTAATATTTTACATTTGTGACCGGCTGCATTTCAGTGACAAGAAAAGGAGATATGGCACTGGGCAGGAAGAATATTATATAGAATACTAACAGTCTTGCACTCCTGCTTACTATTATTTTTTCACCCGGTGCTTGATAGCACAATCTTGTATAAAGCCGAAGTAGGGGGTATCAGCAAAATGTATTTTATTGAAAGTGTGTCAACATAGGTCGACGTAGTTAATACAATGTTAAACAAAAATCTGCACACCAGTCAAGTAATACGACTTGCTTTTCCCACAGAAATCACAAATCTGCAGTGATGTTACTACCGCAAAGGATTCTGGGTGGACATATGCAAATTGTATTAACTATCCACACACTTCAGGTGGAATGAGTCTTCAATCACAATTATTTTCCCCATCATAACATATATATATATATATATATATATATATATATATATTCTATAACATGTGCTGGCTACTACTAAAGGGCCACTCCAGACTTTAACACAAGTAGTTTGTTGCAAATAATCCAGAAGTAACGAGTTTGAGGGATTTTGTTCTTTGTTTTTTTTTTTTTTTTTTTTTTTTTTGTTATGCATTATATTTATAATGCATAAAATGAAAATAAAATATGGAAATGGCTCGTGCCATTAGCTGCATTGGGTAATGTTTATTCATGATCTGTATTTATCTTCACAATTTGAAAGCATTATAAGCTGGGAGACAGAATAAAACGAATACAAAGCAATAGATGTGTGAAAATGGGCCGGTGCCGGTTCTGGAAATTAATTAGAACTGCCACTTTGTACTTGCTGCTGATGTTCCTTAGAAACCCCAGTCGGACCACCCACCCCAATATCTGTCTTCTATACCTGTCTATAAAAAAACCTGTGACCAATGCATTGACTTCCGTTCATTAATGCGGAGATTTCTAATGAGGATGACATTTCTAATGAGGATCAGATTACAGCATTTAAATTACCAAAAAAAAAAAGGACAAAACTTGTTTAACTCTCTGCAAATTATTTAAAGGGACACTCCGCTACCCAAATGCAAAATCAATAAAAAAAAAAAAAAACAACACTGTAGATATATCACAAATGAAAACACATGTATTTTATTATGCATTTTTTCATTGGAGTTATATCTAAAAACAGCTTGCAAAAGCTGCAGTTCTCTTGTCTGCAGCTTTTACAAACCCTCCCCCCTTCTAACTCCACCCAGACTTTCTCTGGCTGTCCAATCACAGACATGCTTTTCACACTTAAAGCTTATCAGCAAGCTAAAGTTGTTTAGGGGTCTGGAGTGTCCCTTTAAGACTTGTGAACGTTTACAGTTCCAGACGTGAATTGTGAAGCTGCAATCTATCCTCGTCTTCTGTATGAATGGACGCATAAACTAGAACACACAGTATATGTGAATAAAACAGGATTATGGAAGAACTTAGCGCTACCTTTTCCTCTCGTGTTACTCCTCCTCCTTCGCCCATGCTGCTGTCACGCGGCTGCATCTCTAACACGGTCCGGAATAGATTCTCGGATGTCTGGGTAAGAAATCCGATCTCCGCGTTGGGGTGCAGTCCATATAAGTAAGGGGATTCCGCTGGCAAAACGTCATCAATGTACTATTGAGGGGAAGGGGCAGAGAAACAGTTAAAGACACAGTACATCCAGCTTCCGAAAACCATATTGTCGTTTGTATAAAGATCAACGGAGGATGGAAAAAGTTCTAATAGCGGAGATTTCACCATGGAAACCAATGAAATGTTCCTGCGGATTGCTTCACTGTATGTGCATTGTCCCCGTTAAATAGTTAGTGTTTTGTGTTTGAGGAATATTCTGATTTCTACATTGTTCTTTTGTTTTATTCTTATTTATTGGATACTCCTAGAGAAACTAATCAGGTTTAACACGGCACTCCCAATAAACATATTGTCTTTTTCTGAAATACCAGGCAATACGGGCGAGTTTATGTCAAATTCTGCATTTGCCAAATTGAAAATAATCTCTTTGAAGCCATTGCTTTAAATGAGTCTGTTTGGTGCTGCCCAGTGAACAGCTTGTCCTAGCTTTAAATGAGTTTCCCTGCCACCTTCCCAAATGCTCATGTAAATGGGGCAAGCAGTATATTAGGAATTGTGGGGCTATGTCACCCCATTAATTTATTAGTTTCCCCTTTTATATAAAAGGTTAATGCCTGGCAGCTTCTAAAGTAGCAAGATGAAATTCGATGAGCTCGGAACACTGGAAATATTACACACAGCGTTTACATTGAAAGGCACAAGATGGCCCATAGAGTTTTTGCAGAGGTAAAACCATTTCTAACTAATTAATTACTCATTTGTGTGATTGTTTTGGAATGTATATCACAAACTTGGTCTAACATTTGGAACATGACAGGACCTTTTAACACTGAAGTCCACAGGATCCAAAAGCCCTCAAGGGTCTGTCAAAATATGCATAATTATCACGGTGTTGTGCATAATGAATGCTAAGATAGGTTAGATGAAAAATTAAAGTGAGTGTCACTTTACAAACAATGTCTGGGGGGCATATCGTGGCAGATTTTTGTGATGGGCATAATGTACTTGCAGAGAATGGCTCCTGTAAAGACTGACACTAAGAGGACATGTCACACATTGTGCCCTGTATGACATTTAAAAATGTTTGAGTGTACTTCTTTTAGTACCTGGTGATACCCATTGTAATCCGTATTTCCTGGTAGAGGAAATCCGGGGGCCAGAAACAATTCCCCTTCCAACATTTCTGGTTTGATATACTCCTCCAGGTACGTCCTGCACAGTCTTCTGTCCCAGTCATCGGTGATGTGACCACCATACATAATCTCACCGAATAGATAGCGTAGGTCATCATATGGCACCTGTGGGCACGGAGGACACAGCATAGTGATCAGATACAAAATAGAACATCGGTGGATCAGAAAGACAGCTGTGCACAGACATTACAATGACATCCTTCCCCTAATATAGTGTCCGCACTAAGACAGGACATTTAATGGGTATCAGGGGGCAGCGCATCCTTTAGCTCAGTGGCACATGTCTTAGCTTCTCAATTTGAACTGTCTAATCCGTGTCCAAGATGTAGAAAGCAGGAGTTGGCAGGCTTCAGACAGTACAAATGATGAGGAGATTTGGCAGGCTTTCAAAAAGAATTGGTCACACGGGAATGACGTTCAACGCCCCATCATCAGTGTACAGTCACCACCAGCTATAGACAACAAGCAACAAACAAGATTCTACTACTGACTCACTGTGTTGGTGAATTACCCATAATGCATTGTAGAGGAAGCATTAAGGGTCATTTTCTTTAAATCGTGATTAAAAATTAATGCTTCATGTAATATAGCCTATGTTGTATGTTTTCGTAATAAGTGCATATCCAATTATCCTTTGGCTTACCTATGCGCTGTGGGGTGGGCCATCTTTAGTTATCTTAATTCAGAAATAGCAATTATCTGCTAAGATCATGCATTATTTAAGGGCTTGAAACCATCCCACAGCCACAGTGAATGTGTGAGATTCCCAAAGCATGTTTGTCATGCCAGGATTCATGGATGCACACTTCCTGTTAATTACTTGCACGGTTTGTTGTTGGATAAAATACACCTCTGACCAAACTGTGCTTAAAGATGGCTGCCCCAGTAGAGCGAGGGTAAGCAAAGGAAATACACCGAAAAGAGATTTTAACTTGGATAAATGCTCGACTATAATACATATCTTGATACAATATTATTGTAAATACCAATAAAAAAAAATGAAGACAGTTTTACTTTAGAATCACATCTCTTTTGCAAACACAGTAGGCATTTTTTGGAAACATTCTATATTTTCAGTTTTGTGTAATGATAACTAAGACTTATAATTCTACTTGGAATAGAAGACATGCTTAATAGGGGGATAAGTATTTGAAACAGTTCCTTAATTTTAGATTGGAAAGACTTCCACTGTTTTTTTTTTTTTAATCAGCCCCTAAACGCATATCACCGCTGGAAACCATATCTCCCTATTGCTGAATAAATTTAAGGAGCTGAAGGCATAAAATTATACGTTCCATCAAAAAATATAATTATTAATTAGCATTGCATTTATTTAGAAAGTGTTAACACAATTCGCTCTGCTGTACAGTGTCAAAAAGGAAAAGAAATGTATCAGAAACCATCAAGTTGTATCTGTTCTGTTAATGTAATGTTTTAGTTGTTTTTTTGCAGCATTTCATTTGGCAAAAGTCCCAGATATAGTTATGATATTGCAAAATGTCAACCATATGCTTTAATGCATTACACGTCCTAATCTTTATAGCACCCGCTACGGAGCACTCAATTTAATTAGTCTGTTTAACATAGGATATCACATCCTGGTATGTGTACATAGGTGGTCACTACTAGTCTTATTTTTAGTCAAATATTAACCCCCAAGTTGTTTTTGGATTAAAAAAATTAAAAAACAAGCAAATGTAAGCCTTAATTTGAAACCTGATGTGCGGCTTGCGGCTAAAGTAAAGCACCTGAGCATTTAAAGCGTCACTGTAACAGTCTAGGGACTTTGCAGAATTTGGGGGCAGATAAAGGTGAGTTCTAATTAACTGAACCTGTCCCTCGCATGCGCAGCCATCTTCTTCCAGTGGGTCCTCTTCTGCTCCTGGTGCTTCAGGGCCGAGAGCCGCACTCAGTGCTGTAGTCTCGCGCACATTGAGGTTTATGGAGGATCCCAAGATACCGTGGGCTTCTCCACAGACAGGCCGAATTCCCCGCAGCTATCACTGGTGACCACCGGGGGGATTGAAATGTCTAGATAGGCGGTAGCTCTGCCCAGTGTCTTTAAGTGTCAGGCAGAGGAACTATACCGAGACAATAGTCCATATTCCAACACAGTGAAAATTGGTATTTCATAAAGATTCTATTCTAATTTTTCATGGGGCGGAGGAGGGTGACTGCTGTTTTAAGTTATCTGCTGCAATCGTTTTTTCCGGAGAGTTACAGATGTATGCTTAACTTAAGGAGCAATGAGGGCTGATTCCCTTTTAACAGTCTGTAGAGCTATTCTCATACTAATTATGTAGAACATAAAACAGGGCCACTAAGGCCCAGATTGTCATAGACCATCGCAGCATCATCTCCAATTTAACATGAGACAATAGTCAGCATTACAGAAACCGCATTGTAAGTCTAAAATCAAAGCTTTGCCTTTCTTAGCATGTAGCGGACATTCCAGTGATTAGTTTGATCCGTTGCCTGGTGTCCAAGCTCATTCTATGTCAGCCCAAATGCTCCTTTCATGAGAGCGGAGACAGCAATTAGCAGTCTAGCTGAGATTTAATAAAGCGTAATCAAGGGTACTGGCTGAGCGAGATGATGTGCAATAAGGGCACCAGGGGCAGCGCTGTCATGAATATGCGGTGACAAGCGTCCATGAAACAAGATGTACCCATCCAGCTTGTTTCATTATCCGGGACAGCTATGAATAATTTCCCAGGTACAGTAGAAGTGTTCGTCTTTTAGGTGAGAATGGACACAGGAGGAAAACCGGATTTTGTCATCCTAATTTAACTGGTGTCATTCTGTCTGACATGTCTTCTCCACACAATGCAGAGTTGGCCAGGTCCCTCGACCTTTTATCACAACATATTAATGCTTCTGCTGTCAGGGAGTCTATCGTAATGTGGATTTAATTTCATTTGGCAGTTTAAATATAAGTCGTACGTAGGTTGGAAAGTCCTCTTGACCACCACTTGCTGACCAAAAAATTTCAAAAAGCCATAAGAATTTTGTGAAAGTTGTTTTAACAGAGCTTTGTGTTTCTCTATTAAGTCCAAATCTAAATTTGAGACTGAGCTACCATTTGCTTCTTTAAACAAATTGAGAATTTGAGATCTGTATAATACCATCAATGTTCCAAGCAAATGTTTCTGTCGTTTCGGTAGGTAACTGTGGACCTTAACGAACCCTAAGAATCCCAGTTCTCCGTGACTTACCTTGGCGTTGGCCTCTAGATAGTTATAGAGTACGTTGACAGATATGGTGAGATCTCCTGTATTAAAGGGGTACGAGCGATTCCAGCCTTGGGGTCCAAATTTCCTTCTCTCTGCCACCACAGCATGGAAATAGCACAGGGCAAAGAGGATGCTTTTGAACTCTGTTTCACGGGCGCACATCTCCAGTGTGTCCTGAGGGGAGATATTAAAAGTAAGACACAGAATATATATTCAAAGAGTTCAGCATCACCTATAGCACAAATCAACACACCGAGAATTCGCGTCCTGCATTATTAATTAGTGTAAAATACAATCTTAGTGAACGACGAATTTAACTACATTACAAAGTAGCAAGGGATTTGTTCACACTTTTTTTGCTTCTTCACATTTTGGTCAAAGTTAGAGTCTAAATAAATGTCACAAGAATAACAGTGGACATTTAGCACACCTGAAGGGAGAAACTTTTTATGTTGCCCTACATACACTGTATATAAGCATGTCTGCACTTGATTGGAACCAATTCCATCGTCACTGCGAACTCTTGTAGGACTTACCCACCTACCTGTCAACCATTGCACACTTCTAAATTCTTCTTCTTTTTATTTATTTTTTTGATTTTTAAATGTGTGGAGAAACATTAACCTTTTGGTGGCTTGTTTAACTTTAAACTTTCCACTGAAGATGCCCATGTCTTGTTATTGCACAATGACCGGGTCTTAGAGGGGATCACATTCTGAAAGCTAAATTCACAGTATGCCCCTGGGTTCATCACTGGCATTAACATGGGTTGAAAGGTTCTCCGGTTTTAATATAACAGGGACTCAGAAAGGCCGGCTAAACCTCATGGAAAATTTCCACAAAGCTCTGCAGTGCCAAAGTTAGGCATCATTGCTTTGTTGTATACCATTGAGGTGCTGCAGAGTACAAATGGTTAATTGCTATCACATTAAAGCGGTGAGGCTTGTCTGGCTCCCTGTACGGTTTGGCAGCAGAGTCTTCATGATAAATGGCTTTAGTTATGAACAGAATGGGTTTGCTCAGTGCCTTCATTACCCAATCCAAACCTCAGCGCTCTTATCCTGATAAGCGTATGGAAAGGCTTATCAATAATTAAGTCACATATAGAGGAGTCTGGCCAGGCGAGGAGTGAAAGCAACAGGAACGCTGCCAACCTTGATACTCGTGATGTTTGCGAACAATAATTCACATCATCCTCAGCCATTCTTTAAGAAGAATGCCTAAGCATCAAAAGATGTGGTTCACAGACCTCTCCTTGGTTAGATATAATTTTTGTCTGTTGCATGTATTGTCTTTCAAAATACATACCATCTACGCACCCCGGCCTCCATGCTGGGGTGCGTAGATTAACCATGATGTGCAATACAGAAAGATAAAAGACATCACCTCTTCCATTACATATATGTCATGCTATGCAAGATCGCAAGGCAATATTTATTCTGTGTGACGTGCAGCATTTGTCAACGTTTGAAAGTCTTCAGAGCAGAGTTGCTTTAAGGGGAACTGCCATGGATAATGCACTTTCTACATTTTGCAAAGTTATAATGTCCAGAGCCGCTCAGCATAAAATATAAGGTTTTTATTCCTTCCTCTTGGCCTTCCTGATGACCTCAGGGCGCGCAGGTCAGTGCCCTCCACTAAGCAGTGCATATTAGATTTCTGCCAGTGTACCATACACACATATCCGATCCTAAGGGCCAAGACTAAACAGTTTTACAAAGTCGTTTATGGAAAGAGGTTGAAATATGTTGCAACAAAAATCTAAAGTTAATTTTTTTTCATGCTAGTTCCCCCTTTCAACTATATCCTGAAGAACCAAGAGTCCATGAGTTTTGGAAACCTTTAAAAATGCAGATTGTTGATGGCCCTTAAAAGGGATGCCACTCTGTTCCAGGAACATCTGAGTCTTGAGCCTAAAAGAAAATGTGTTGACCCCCTACTCTAACAGAGAGGTGGCGCATGTCATGAAATTCACTTGAAATAAATGTTGAATTCTGCTTTTAGTGAATAACCCTGTAATTGTTCAGACTGTGAAGAAATATTAGTAGAGTTAGGATCACTAGAGACCAGGTGGTGAATATAGCAATCCCTTGGTTGTCTAATTGAGCACTTTGGTAAGAAGAAGTCCATGACCGCTTACTTGATTAAAGTTGTCCAATGCTTTGTGAAGGTTGGCATGCATGCCGGTTGGAGGCTCATTGGTGATTTTAATGGAATTCTCCAAGATGCCTTGGGGAATGATGTGCCCTTCAGGGGAACCTGCAGGCTCAGCACTGATGAAGACACGGAATTCCTTATGACTTCCTTCACTGTGATGTTCTAACTTTTTCTCCAAGTTTCCAAGCCACTTGGCCACCAGATGTATGTTCTAGCAAAGAAAAAAAAAACAGTGATCAAAGTGAGATAAAACTTATTAAGCTGGTTTATTTGCCAAACAGGGAATTGTGGAGAACAGACAGGAAGTGCAAATTGTAGATCAAAATACCCAACCGAGAAAAGTATCAGTGATGGTATGTGTTTCCAATTCTGATGTTTTGGCCTAGAATTTGATATGCCCTTGTCAACTATCCACAATTTGTGGCTGTTGAATAAGTCCACAAAAATACATAGTGAACATTAAAGAGAAACAGCAGAATAAGGGCCTGATAGTATATCGCTTTAGTTAAATATAAATGCAGAAATGTGACTCTAGAACAATGTATGTGCAATACATAGACACCTCTATATTATAAATATAAAAATATTGTATTAAAATGTTGAAACTAAGAGACTGTTGCGGTGTTAGAAACAGTAATAAAATAAAGTATGTAGGTACATTTGTGACCTTTTCTAAATGACTCCGAAAGATGACAGGAGGGGGAACAGCGTGCGATGTGATTGCATGTTTGCTTGATTAAGGAAAAGCTGTGCGTTGGATCGCTTATGTTATTAAATTTACAGCCTGATTCTAACGCAGTCAAGCAACATTTGGTGAAAAGGAATGGATGCAAGGATTCAATTATCTTTATTTTCAACTACACTAAAGTGGTATTTTAGCTAATAGATGGAGTCGGCAGTTAAATTGACAATATCATTCATGAACTCCTTGACCAAAACTCTGGAACGACCTTAAAGTCTATTTTAGATATTCAGTAAATATCTTCTATATAAGGATGCTGTATAATGTTTAAAGTTATATATGCTTCGGATGATGAATGTAAGAGCAAAAACATGTAGTGTTTCGTCCATTCAACTTTAAAAGCATAGAGCCAATGGCTGTGAATGAAAAAGGTTTGCTAATTAGAAGGCCCATGTGACGAACATTCATTATACATACAAAAATAAATCCGAGATCTCCCAGAATCAGGATCTCGGTGGACCATAAATGCAGTTTCAATCCCCTCCCCATCCCAACAACAAAAATAAAAAACAACTAAGGTTAATGTATATATTGTGGAATAACTAAATTAACATAACTTATAAGGACACAACAACAGCCCATGCAACGTATCTCAAAATAGATTTTACAAAATAGTTTACTCTAGCTTTTTTTTTTTTTTTACAGTAAATTGTATCAAAAATTCTTTGATGTTCATGTACCATTAAACATCTAGGTAACATCATTAAGTAAAATCTGCCAATTATTTCTTATATCTAACGTAATTCTTAGGGAGATAAACTGCTTATCTATTGATTTTTTTTTTTTTGATTTTTTTTTTTTTTAAAACCAAGATAAAAAAAAAAATTTCCCCCAAGTATTTATGAACCAATATTTTCTTGAAGATTAAAATATTTTCCCAGATATTATCTCGGTTTAGGGAAAGGAATTCATTATTAGGACACGTTACGGAGATTTAGGAGTTACGCAACTAGGAACAGGAGTTAAACAGAATTAAATACCTGGAGGATGACCCAATGGCCTTCTTTGGCGGCCAGATCTAGAGCTTGCTCAGCTACGATCTCTTGACCTTGACCCAACGAAACATTGTGAAGATTCTGATTGTCAAAAGTGTATCCGAGTTTCCTGCCTGAGAAACATTGCACAAGTAAAAATTAGAGGGAACGTGAAAATCTGGAAATGATATCCAAATCTCAAGCCTAGCCTAACTTCATACTCTGCTTTTGTCCTAATCAGTGTTCCTTATAGGCCCATCTTGTAGGCAGTTCAGCACTAGAGCAGTTGGGAACAACTTCATAAAAAACACACTCTGCAGCTCAAATCGGGCAAAAGAGATTAGGATTAGTTTCACAACTGAGTAACTCACTAAAATGTGCATAAAGCAAACATCACTTCTCTGAATCACTGACATGCCATGTCTCACAGATATAATCACATTCTATGCAATGTATCATCGATCAAATTCTGTATTATTTATTATCAATGTATGCAAGGACACTGTGGGTAGGAATGTTAGAATAAAGGGCTTTTGATTTTCTCTTACAATAGGGCAATGAAAAGTCTGCCCGCTCTAAATTAAATGGTAATGTTACATTCTAACACTTTTTAACAGAATCAAGCTCATATCTAAATCTGTGGGTTTTTTTTGTTTTTTTTTTAAATGATCATCACAATAACAATATTCTAGAGTTAACACAAGCACTGAAGGAACTAATGTGATAAGGACTGTATGGACACCTCTATACAGTCCATTTAAACAGGACTGTCTCTCAGCTATGTGTGGAATGTACTTTACACTTCATAATCTGTTGGAGTCATACAAATAATAATTGGATTAAAGCCAGTACCTTGTTTCTCTACATCCTTCAGAGGATCCACTCCAGGAGACAAAATGAAAAACATGGGAGTAGCCGGGCCGGACTCTTCAAATGACATTGCAAAATCCAGGGAACGACCCACAACGTATTTACTGCCTAGTTTTTCCTCCACAAAATCTCTGAGAAGTAAATACCGTACAGTCAGGAGTATTACATGCAATAAGGACCAGGTGTAACCCACCACAAAATTAGTCATTACTTGTTTTAAGCTTCCTTACCTCTTACGTTTTTTTTAAAAATAATTTTAAATTCAATTTTTTTATTAAAACTGGTTTCTGAAAAGGCACAGCCAGGCACTTCATGCAAATTAGCGTGCCCTTCCCAGGAACCCATAGTACAACTGTTTATGCTATTTCTTTGCTTTTACGATCTTCCCTTTATTGATTATCTTTTGATGTAATGGAGATTAAGATTGTGAGCCTGACTTTGGCAACTGGTGGACTTTTTACAAACTGAGTGGCTTTAAGAGGTCCAGCGCTTAGGTGTGCTTTAGAGCCCAGATTGGGGTTAGTTTGGCCATTAGCCTTGCTGTAATCTGTAATATACCTTCATAAAACAAAACTCCACTGATTAATGATCCTAAATGTTCACATTTCTGAACCCAGAAGACACATGTATCGAGACCAGTAGTTGTCAAACCTCTGTTTTTAATGACCATGAAAGTTCCTACACCTTTAGCCATTTGACCCAAGACAATGTGCATGCATTGCTCTCAATGTGTACAGTGTGTGTGATCTCATTGTAGCTCCAGGCACCTCTAGCAGAGAAAGGGGGTTACCTTATTTTCTTTTGTTCATATTACTCAGGTGCCAAACAGTGGCTTTTCTGAGAATTAGGCCAGAAGAAGAGAATTATTAAATAGCACAGAAGCGCTCCCGTGCTGGGTAGGCCTCTACGGAGATGGAAGAAGCCAATTAGGAAGATTTCATTACAGAGTAACCTTCCTATCGTTATAATTATAACCTTCTAAGTAATACATTGTGCACTTTGAAAAGACTTTCAGCAACAAGGCCTTGTATTTCTCTGAGCAGCATCACAACCACAATATTTCAGGGCTGAAATGAACCATGGGGTTTCTTGTAAAGGAGAGTTTGGGTTTCATGATATATTATAATAATTCAGGGACACATCTTTAAAATACTGCTTACCGAACAGCGTATGTCATACGGTCGGGTCTGATCGCTCTCATCATACACAACCTCTGTAGGGCAGTTTTGTTTTTCCACTCTTGGGGGAGTTTCTCTTTTTCGGGACATTCCGATTCCACAAACTTTTTCCAGCGTTTGGCAGACCCTTCAATGTCTCGATCCAGATTTCGAAATTCATCCATGGCCGACAGAGCCTTCGGGTAAAAAAAAAAAGATAAAAAGAAAATATGCATAACTAAATATAGCAGAATCTAACAGAAAGGGGTGAGTGTTTTACAAATAGGTAATCAAAAACAAATCACACAATCAGAAAGGATGCCCGTAATTAACATTAAACAACATACCACAGCTTATGTAAACATGCGTTAATGAATACAGCTGCAATCAGTGAAGATTTACTCCGATATTAGCCTATGAATGGTAATTGTTTCTGTTAAAAAAAATATATACATTAATCTTCTTTATAAAAACATGGATTGAAGTGTTGTATGAAAGATATCTCAGGGATGTCAACAAAACCCATTCTACAAAAAAAACCTTCCTCAATGGTTCTCAAAGGGTTACCATCTTAAAACTGCCACCCTATGAATAAAAACCTGAACTGTCACTATCTATGTGTTTTTGTTGATTGTGGTGTGCATGCTTACACTGGAGACATACCGAGTTATGAATTTAAAGTGCATTTTAAATTTAAAGGGATACTATAGTGTTAGGATACAAAGCTGTATACCTAACTATAGCTCCCTCTACCTCCCCGGAAGCCAAAAAAGGGTTAAAAACCTTTTATTTTGCTCTCACGATTCCAGTGCATATATCCCTCGGCGCTGGGTTAGCGCTCTGCTTCCCTAGACAGCATCCGATGGGGCGCTAGTGTGCATGCGTGGTGAGCGCCTCAAGCGCATTAGGCCCTCCCCACAGGAAAGCATTGCTGTAAGGCTTTAGTATGGGGATTTATCAGACGCTTGATGTCCTCATGCAGAGCGTGAGGACGTCCAGCATCAGTTAGGCAACCGAAAGTCGCCTAGCTTGCAGGAAGCGCCTCTGATGACTGTCTGATAGACAGCCACTAGGGGCTGTTTTAGTGCTACAATGTTAACAGTATTACGCAGAGTTTAGCCCAGATACAGTCTTATTTCCTTTGTTATATTACTTACAGTGGAAGTGTATTCTAACAAACGTATTTTCCGTAGATAATGTGGACAAATCAAATACTAGAATAAAGAGGATACATTTAACATTCTATCAGGAGGCACCCTTTAAGTAATATCTACCAACTCACTTCCAGCATCGTAACATTGCTCATGGTTCCATACAAATGGAGACAAAGTTGGACCCATTAACACAATTGAATTGAAAATGATCAGAAATTGATTAAATGTATTGGACAGTTTTATATTTTTGTCTGTCCTTTGACCTTTGTTAACCCTTGTTCCTTGGCCTTTACAAATTATACAATTTTAATGCTTTTTAAAAAGATTTTATTTAAAGGTGTACATTTAATGTGTGTTCCACCTTTCTATGTATCTGGAAGGAGTTAAAACCCTAAGGTTTTCAATGAATTATTTTTACCTAACTCAGACACCAAATTGCATCGTTCAGTAGCAGCGACTCTGCAAACGCTGACAGTATTATACTCTGCTTTAAGAGGACACTTTGGACCTAGAGGGGACGGTTACATTTCAAAAGCCTGTTCCATAAAGCTTTCTGCAGATGGCTTACTGAAACCTTCTCGTTTTCTTAATGATTTCAGAACGGACATAGACGGGATAAAATGGATGCTCTTTTATTGGCATTTCCTGCCAGAGGCAATTGTACAAAAGAAAGGGAAAAAAATACTTTTGGAGAAAAAAAACCCAAAAAAAACCTGATCTGTTAAATGTCTCTGCAGCTGGAAGCAAATACACAATGTGCTTAACGCATAATAAAATTTAGAGGACGTTCAGGAGACTGATCAAAAACAGAGAGACAGCAAATCTATTACCTTTTAGGCTACATACAACCGGCTCAGTATTTAGGTTACAAAAATCAGGAATAGGTAAAAAGGCTTTTCTCATATGCCAATATGATATTAATAGGATTTTAAATGCAAGTTTTTTAATCAGCTTAGCATGGATTACAAAGCAATATATATATATTTCAAAGATATTGTAAGGGTCTTCTTGGTTCATTTGCTAATTATTTTGTTTAACCCCTTAGTGTCCAGACCATTTTTCAATTTTCTTACTGTTTGGGACCAGGGCTGTTTTTACATTTTTGTGTTTAGCTGAACTTTTCCTCTTACTTATTTACTGTACCCACACATATTATATACAGTTTTATTTTCGCCATTAATGGTCTTTCTAAAGACACCATTATTTTCATCATATCATATAATTGACTAAAAAAACTTTTTTAAAAATACGATGAAAAACAAACAAAAAACAAGCAAACACTTTTTCTAACTTTGACCCCCAAAATCTTTTTTTTGCAAGTTATAGGGCTATAAATACAAGTAGGACATTGCGGTTTTTAAAATATATATTTTTAAAATGTATCAATAGTAAAATTGTAACACTATCTGTCATAAATCACACCTCACATGTACATATTTTTTTTTTAAGTGGACAACCCAGGGTATTTAATACTTTTGTAGTAGCCACTTAGTCACAAACACTGGCCAAAGTTAGCATTTATATTTGTTTGTTTGTTAAAAATGCAAAAAACTATTATGAACACTAACTTTGGCCAGTGTTTGTGACTAAGTGGCTACTAAAAAAACACTGAACATACTCCATTTGCAATACCTCTGGCTGTCTTATTTTGCAAATGGTATGCCATCATGGGGTAATTCTCATTCCTGGGCTACCACATGCTCTCAAAGACAAAAATCAAGCCTTATATTTGGGTTCTGTTATATTTGGGAGACTTTGCTGAACACAAATATTAGTGTTTCAAAACATTAAAACGTATCGTAACAATGATATCATCTGTGAAAGTGCTGATTGTGTGTGAAAAATGCAAAAAACTTCACTTTAACTGACTATCATCGCTGTGATATGTTTTATTGTTTTGAAACACTAATATTTGTGTTCAGCAAAGTCTCCCGAGTAAAACAGTACCCCCCCATGTACAGGTTTTAGGGTGTCATAGAAAGTTACAGGGTTAAATACAGTTCTGTTTGTACTGTTTTTTGTTTTGTTTTGTTTTTCAAATACAGTGCTAGAAAATTAAATTCTCTGGACTTTCGGCCTGGGTTGTCAGGCAAATCCCTCAAATTGCACTTAATAAAATTACTTAATTATGTAAAACTATTACATAAATATGCATGTAGAATTTATATATATATATATATATATATATATATATTTGTGTTAAGGGCTCATGATAGTACAGAAGATACAGACACTGTTAGGTGTGGGATGGTATTAAAAGAACAAGTCGGTTGTGGTGTGCCGAAACCGACGATGAGGTAGGCCTGTAAATAAAGAGGGCCCACCAAGAAGAGATGTAAGAAGAAAGAGTTAATAATGAGGAGTGGGTGGGAGGGTGATGCAGCGCTGACCTCGAGCGGTATCAATACTTAATGAACTAAAATCTGTATAGGAGAGGGGAAGGAAAAAAAAAAAAAAGAGTATATATATATACACAATAACCTACTACCAGGTATTTACAACTGAAAATATAGCAACCAACTGAAAATAACAAGAGTGAAAAGTAAAGCACATGAATACTACATACTTAGTGCAAATTTTCCGGCAACCAGAGGGTTAAAAATGCCTGAGACTTTGGCCGTAAAGCGTGTGGCCGTAAAGTAAGGCTGAAAATGATTGCGACGCCGTGGGAAGTTATCCGGGCGACGGACTTACGTTTGAGAAGTCCTGAGGACTCGATCAGCGACGAAGACCGTTTTTTTTTGTGCGTGGCTGGCCGTGGAAAGACCTGCAAGGAGTTCCTGGACACAGCTGACACTGAAGAAAAACGCGGAGTTTCCGAAAACAAGATGGCGCCGTCCGTGAACCGGAAGTGGATTCAGGATGCAGCGCTGACCTCGAGCGGTATGGAGCCAGGTAAGGGGTGTCCCTTAAGTAGGGAGAAGGTGAGTCATACGCCCCTCCCACAATTACAGGCCAAAAGGCCTTAATACTTGTGTTAAGGGCTCATGATAGTACAGAAGATACAGACACTGTTAGGTGTGGGATGGTATTAAAAGAACAAGTCGGTTGTGGTGTGCCGAAACCGACGATGAGGTAGGCCTGTAAATAAAGAGGGCAAAAAGTAGAAAATCACATTTATTACGAAACGAGCAATATACATACTTTAACCAGACATATCTTGAAAGGCATTTCTAACTTCTTGTACTGGGTTAGGTATGTATCTAGAGTATGCAGAAGACTTCCAGCGTCCTAGTGACTTGATAACATGTACTGGAATGTTTGCACTGGACGCTGTAGTTGCTGCTCCTATGCGGAAGGAGTGGCCCGAATAGTTAGTTGCTTGTAGGCCTAGTTGTGTAAGTAATGACCTGACGTGGGTCATGAAGGTGGTGGTAGTGAGTACAGAACCTTGTAGAAAGAAGAGTGGTTGAGATGGTGATGCTGTTGTAACCTGGGTATATGTGTCCAGTAATGTGACGGGGCACCATGCGTTGTGGGTAGGATAGTATCTAACCTCTACCGGAGGTGCGTGTTGATTGGTTTTAGAGTGATGCAGAGCCAAGATATAGTAGTCCATGTGTTTTGTTAAGTGTGAGTGAAGCAGAATGTGAGTGGACTGGGTTGTATTGATGGCGGTAAATTCTCGTGGTCTTAAGAACCCATAAAAGGCCAAATAGATAGCTGTTTTAATAACAAGGTTTGTGTTGGTGGCAAAGGGTTTTAAATCTAGTAGTTTGGAGAGATCTTTGAAAATATTAATGTCTATGGGTAGTCTTTGTGCAGTACGTGGGGGTTCGGATCTCTGAATACCCCCCTAAGGATGTTTTTGATCTGGTAGGAGGACATGAAACTAGTGTTGTTTGGTTGTAATGTTAACATATGATGTTGTACGCCTGTTAAATATAGCTTGATTGTGTTGTATGATAATTTGAGTTTGAGGTGGCAAAAGGAAGCAAAACCCAACAAGGATGTCATAATGAAAGGTTGTGCGATATTGTGTGATGACAGAAATCTTTTGAATAGAAGGAAGGCTCTATCATAGGTCTTCCGGGTATTGGAGGATAGCGCTAATTGTGACAATGTCCGGCTGTGTTGCATGATAGCGTCTAATCCATTACTAGTTGTTGGAAAGGTGGAGTGGTCGTGGCTGTGCGTGCAGCTGACGGCAGTATTTGTCGAAAAGCCTGTAAATTGAAACGAGACAAATGGTCAGCAGCCGTGTTGCATATACCTGGGACATGCACACAAACCAAGAAAAAATTGTGACACGCAGCCAGCCAGGTGAGTTTCCTCAAGAACCTCATAATGGTCAGTGACTTGGATCGACCTTTGTTGATGATGTGACATGTTGCTTGGTTGTCTGAGTAGCAACGTACTGACGCACCTGCCCATAGATGCCCCCACGTCACGGCAGCTGCCACAATGGGATATATCTCAAATAGAGCTGAGGTAGTAGAAAAATTCTCCAGGTCCTGAACCTCTGGAGGCCAACTACCCCAAAGCCATTCGTTCCCGTAAATTGCTGCAAAACCTGTGGTAGACGCCGCGTCTGACCAGATGGTAGGTGAAGAGTCAGACAGTTCAGGGAGGAACATGCTTATCCCATTCCAGGTGGTTAAAAAATTTCTCCACATAAGTAGGTCTGCCGTGGCGTGGGTATCCAGGGGTAACCTGTGTGCATCATTGCCAAACAATGGGAACATGTGTAAGAGCCGTGAGATGAAAGCCCGGCCTTGAAAAAATTTCTCCACATAAGTAGGTCTGCCGTGGCGTGGGTATCCAGGGGTAACCTGTGTGCATCATTGCCAAACAATGGGAACATGTGTAAGAGCCGTGAGATGAAAGCCCGGCCTTGAAGTATAATGCGCATGGCAAAATTTAGTGACCCAAGTAGAGATTGCAATTCTTTGCGGTTGCAAGTACCGAGGTGTAGGTAGAGGTTGATGTTGGTAAGGATGTTCTCTATCTTGGTGTGTGGCAGGCTGGCTTGCATGTTGGCTGAGTCTAATATGATCCCCAGGAAAGTGATGACTGTATCTGGTCCTTCGGTTTTGGTGGGGGAAACCGGGACGCCCACCTGTTCGAACAGACTGATGGTTTCTATGAGGCTACTGGGTGGGGAAATATTGTCTTCGATTAGTAAGAAATCATCCAGGTAGTGTATGGCTGTAGGGCATCTAGCTACATTTAACAATAACCAGCATAGTGTTTCGGCGAATACGTCGAAAATGGCCGGACTACTTTTTGAACCAAACGTTAAGCGTGAGAAAAAGTAGTAGTACCCGGCCCACTTAATGCCATGCAGATGCCATAGTGTAGGGTGGATAGGCAATAATTTGAAGGCATTGGTTATGTCAGTCTTGCTGAGCCATGCTCCGACCCCTGCCTGCATGATAGCCGTAATGGCGTGGTCTATGGTGGAGTATTGCAGGGAAAATTCCTCAGAGGGGATAAGGGAGTTCAGACTTGGTGTGGCAGAGGTGTGAGGTGCCGACAGATCGATGATAAGTCTTTGTTTATGGGAAGACTTCCCCGTGACAATACCAATGGGATTTGTCCTCCATGTGGTGAAAGGAGAGGACTGAAAGGGTCCTAATAAGAAGCCCTCTGCCACTTCTTTGGCTATAAGAGTGCTGACCACTGTAGGGTTTTGTTGGGCAGATTGCAGATTAGGGCATTCAAGGATTCCTGTAGGCATGTGTATTAGACCAGTATGGAATCCTTGCGATAGACCAGTGATGATGAAGTCTACCAGGTGTCTAGATGGATGTAGAGACAGTAGTGCCGTGAGTACAGAAATATTTATATCCGTTAAGTATTGTTTAGGGTACATTTTATTTGGACACATGGTTTTCGCATGTGCCCTAAAACATTTGGAACATATGTGCAACAACCTACATCCGCTGTAATTACAAGCCCCAACATTGAAATTATTACAAATTTGGGATTTCCCCAAAAACTTAATAGGACGTCCCAGTTTATCTTTGGGCGTTTTTTCTGCTGAACCAACGGGACCAGTGCCCTGTGAAGTAGTGGGTTCGTTTGCCGTGGTAGGACAAAAATTGGCCGTATGGGCCATGGAGGAGCAGTGTGCACAGGCCGGTGTTCTTAGACCTGCAAAGTGTCTGCAGAAAATGACCGTATCGATCTTACTCCAGTTGGATCTTTTCCCGTACTGAGAGAAGGCGCCAGACACTTTGGCAGAAAAAGATCTATGGTAGTCATAGAAAGCTGACCCACCATATTTGTTGCCCAGGTCCACCAGCCTGTGCATATACAGGTCAAACTCCTCACGTCTGTGGGGATATACAGTACACATCACATCTCGATAAATACCGAAAGCTAAGACAAATTCTGGAATGGTAAGTTTCCTATTTAAACGTGCATCCCTAGATTTTATCACCACAGAAACATCGTCGTAAGCGTAAGTTTTATGTTCCACTATATCCTGGGAGGCAATGAGTAGTGAGGCCAGATTGACATCTTTACCTTCCAGGATATCTTTTTTGAGGTGTTCAGGTATCATGTGAGCAGGGTGAACCTCGTCATCGTCCGAGGTGATGGCTGTGGAGACTGATTGCAATCCTGCCACTGCCGTGGGGATCGCCGCGGTCCTTCCAGCCATGGTGAGGGCTGTAGTGACCGATTCAAGTGACTCCAGCCTAGAATTAACCTTGCTCATAGAAGCCATGAGGGATGTGAGCATGCCATGAATGTCTCCTGGGTTGGACTGGCTAGATCCTTCCCCGGCATCCCTATTGTCGGTTGAGGTGTGCAGTAATTTGTAAAGTTCTGCTTTCCTTGCCGTTGCTGGGAAAGGAATATGTCGTCTCTTGAGTTCGCTAGTGATGCGAGGGATAGTCCACGACCTAAAAGAAGCTGGGCTAGCCATATCCTCCTCCCGTGATGGAGTGTTTTCTCTTGCTGGAGTACATGGGATGGAAAAATCCTCTACCCCTTCTTGAGACATACTAGATGAGAAAATATATGGTTAGCGTGAAAAACCCCAGGGGATGTACTGGCAAGCTAATTATGCCGGATAAGGCGAAACATTAATCTTGTTATTTGGTGAAAGGTGAGGCCCTACTAGTTGCCAAGTGGCTGTGAGAGGCTCTATCTATGCGTTGGCGCGAGGGGTTACTGAGGCCGCTTGTCGTAGCGGCAGGAGTTCGTAGGCCTCTCAGTGACAATAAAAGAAAAAACAGGGGAAGGGAGTGACGGGTGACGCCCTCTCTATACTTTGCGAGGCGGCTAACTTACGTGTGGCCCGGGGGGCGTTACCTCCGAAACGTTGAGGCGGGGTGTTGGCCTCGCGGACCACTAATCGATAGGCAAAAAGCCCAGAGGGGAGATACCTATTTGGGCCTATAACCCCTACCATGCCAGTACTCTAAGTCCTATGTAGGGATGGAACCGTATGTGATATACGGTGTGAGCAGGCTTAACGTACCTGATAGTATGCAAGTGATTGATAGCGACAGGTATAGAAACAACCTGGAAAACCTAGAGGTTGGAAACAAGATACGCCAAGTGTGAGATTTGGATCCTTGATACCAAAGACTAAACACTGTAGTGCGTTGATATATTCATATGTAAGGGAAATGTATATGAATAGTGTCTACTTAACTGGTCATATTATGCGTCTCTATGGTGATGGGAGTAATGAGTATGCTTGCTAGCGTTAGTAGTCTAATGTGGTGTAGTATTGTGATTATGTAGTTTAATTTAGGGTGATTAAATAAAACTTCTACAGGACTATGTAAAAAGGAAAGTAATCATGTAATTTTATTATAAAATACCGAAATATTGACGTGTGAGTGGTTGAATCAAGGCGTGTGATTTAACCCGAAAGTACATGAAATAATTTACGACCGAGTTCTTGTGTATGTAATTTGAGTACATAAAGAAAAAGTCAGCATATGACACGTGCCATGTAATGAAAAGTGTACATGGTGTGTTTACACAGGGAGAGAGAGAAAAAACAAACCGTATGTTTAAAACAAATTCTCTAGGTGCAGATGGAGGATACATAAATAATGTAAAGTTTGTTTAAGCAAAAACTATGTATATACCAGTAATTAATATATTATTATCTAAAAATACATAGAGTCCTAACCTAAGTATAATTGATGTGAAAGCATAATTGATGAAAAACCATGCTATAATCGTTATATGTATATGATACCCAGACTGTAATACTTAATGAACTAAAATCTGTATAGGAGAGGGGAAGGAAAAAAAAAAAAAAAAAAAAAGAGTATATATATATACACAATAACCTACTACCAGGTATTTACAACTGAAAATATAGCAACCAACTGAAAATAACAAGAGTGAAAAGTAAAGCACATGAATACTACATACTTAGTGCAAATTTTCCGGCAACCAGAGGGTTAAAAATGCCTGAGACTTTGGCCGTAAAGCGTGTGGCCGTAAAGTAAGGCTGAAAATGATTGCGACGCCGTGGGAAGTTATCCGGGCGACGGACTTACGTTTGAGAAGTCCTGAGGACTCGATCAGCGACGAAGACCGTTTTTTTTTGTGCGTGGCTGGCCGTGGAAAGACCTGCAAGGAGTTCCTGGACACAGCTGACACTGAAGAAAAACGCGGAGTTTCCGAAAACAAGATGGCGCCGTCCGTGAACCGGAAGTGGATTCAGGATGCAGCGCTGACCTCGAGCGGTATGGAGCCAGGTAAGGGGTGTCCCTTAAGTAGGGAGAAGGTGAGTCATACGCCCCTCCCACAATTACAGGCCAAAAGGCCTTAATACATATATATACACATATTTATATATTTGTAGTCTACATGTATATTTATGAAATTATTTATGTAATTATGGTTATACATGCATGGTCCTTAAAGAGTTAAAGGAACACTATAGGGTCAGGATAGTCAAGGAGGCAGGGCCAAATGACAGCCTGGCCAATCAGCATCTCCTCATAGAGATTCATTGAATGAATGCATCTCTATGGGGAAAGTTCAGTATCTCAATGCAGAACGTGGCCACTGGAGGTGTCCCTAGGGAGCAATATAAACACTGCTTTTTCAGAGTTTACAGCAAAAGGCCTGCAGGGACTGACTAACCTTACCAGAACAACTACAATAAGCTGCCGTTGTTCTGGTGACTATAGTGTCCCTTTAATCAATCATCTTATCTGTTTGTTTAAATTGAGTATGTGATACAACTAGTGCAGGATTCGGGCAACTGTAAGTCTTTGTATCCAGTGACTGTGGATAATTAAGGTATGTGCCACGAACATTACTATTGTATTTATATGTAAACAGTTCTTTAAGTCACAAACAGTGACAATAGACAATATACTGGTTTCATGATGTCTACATTTCGTAACAAAAGAGCAGATTTGGGGAAAGAAAAGAAGCACTCTTGGGGTGGTTAAGATAATGTCCAGCTATATTGAGACTCAGATGGACCACAATAAAAAAATAACTCCAGTTTAACACTAGGCTGTAGCATTTCTGAAATTTGGCTCTCCATTTAAAAAAAAAAAAAAAAAAAAAAATATTTATTTGTTAACAGCTTACTTGTTTATTTGTTGTGATAGCTCAGTTACAATTGAACATAGGTATAAGTCGCTCAGAGAGTCATGTGGTATGCAACACTAGACTGACATTTTGAAAGAGGTTAAACAACCATAATAGTACGTAACAAGGTCAAGTGCTGCATTTTTTTTTTTTTAAGTTTCCAGAAAAATTCTACATGAATTTAAAGTTTTATACCATGTGCATAGTATTTTTTGTGATATTATTACCTCTAGAGGTTCACCCACCCTATCTATTATGCAGACCCAGACAAGGAAGGATTTAAATTTAAAATAGCTTCTTTGAGATGATATGTACATTCATAAAAACCAAGCCAAACATTCTAGATGCTTAAGTTCATGCGATTTAATATGAATAATGATTTCTTAATTTCCAAAACCCCTCAATACGATCGTACAAAACATAGTAACAGAAATGGTGAAGGGGTTAATACAAATCGTGTTTATTTGGGCAGCTGAAAAATCAGATGGTAAATATAAGTAGGGTCAAATAAAAAGCAAGACTCCCATATCCCATGGATCATTCACACAGGGGGTCTGACGTCAGCTGCGTCACGGTACATCCACCTGTCAGGATAAGTGACCTGACTTCATATTTTTTCATGTTCACATTCGTCAACCTAAACCTCTCCATGACAGCTTCAAAGAGGACGAGAGTCTCTTATCAGCAGACAGAGGCCTCCAGACATGTCCTCTCGGTGAATGGAGCCGTCTGATGGACAGGCGGATATGCTTATAGTGATACTGCATGCTTAGCAAGAGGCTAACACATCGCACATCAGTATAAACTGAGCAGCCATGTCCTGTTCTAGGCTTGCAACTCGTTTCATGGTGGGATGTATCAGCGTTTTACTAATTTAACGGGCATTAGGACTACGACTGCTAGAATTACTCGTTAAACTAGCAATTGTAGAAATTGGAATTTTTAAGCCAAAATGCCCACGCGGGACATTAAGCAGAGTTTGTCGATTCCACCTCCCTCCCCCCCCCAATTTGGCCATTTTAGCATTGCTTTTTTTTTTCCAGTTCTCAACAATTCCTTTACTGAAAAAATAAAATAAAAAAAGAAGTAAAATAAGTCAATGTTTGAAAACGTCAAAATATCGGTTTAGGGAGTCAATAAAATGTACAGGCAAAATGGCAATCTGTTTGCATTAAGCACTTCATCCAATACAGTCAATTACTGTAAAACGTCCCCGTTCTTTAGACATTTAACATTCTGTATTGCATTTTCGGGCAGTGAATGATTAAGCTTTCCCCAGTTGTATCCAATATAGAATAGTAAATGTTATTGAAGGGTTACATTTTGCGTGCACTGCCTTTGGGCATGTCTACTTCCAGGAAACGAACCATCAAACTGATCACTAGAAAAGTCATCTGTGTTATCGGTTATGTCCCATTTTAACTGCCCTTGTGAGCAGCTGGCAAGGACACGTGTGATCTGACACTGGAGCAAGACAAGAAAAGTTACACAATTAAATATGGCATTCAGATTATTTCATACCTTGATACCACCCCAGGACTGGTTGGAAAGAAAATCTACTGGGCTTGTAAGACCGGGTTGGGCCGGATATCGGAGGAGGAAATCTAACTCTATGATATTAATCTCTTTATTCATTAGAAGGATCTGAAACAAAAGAAACAATGTGTAAAATAACCAGTCATGTTCAATAGCAAAGTGATCATTGCATGTTTATCTTTGTGCTGATGACACACGATTCCAACTGCTACCGCTTGTCCAGAAGAGATTGTGCTTTTAACTACCTGGCTTTGTTCTCATGGAGATCTTCCCTATTAAACTTAAACATTAATATTCCAAGTACTATCAGTACCTCTATATCCTCCCAGGAATCATTTAAACAGAACTGAACACAATACTCTAGGTGAGATCTTGCCACTGATCTATAAAGTACTATCACTACCTCTCTATGTCCTCCTGGGATCTGCTCTATAGGACGGAACACAATACTCTAGGTGAGATCTTACCAGGGATCTATAAAGTACTATCACTACCTCTCTATGTCCTCCTGGGATCTGCTCTATGGAACTGAACACAATACTCTAGGCGAGATCTTACCAGGGATCTATAAAGTGCAATCACTACCTCTCTATGTCCTCCTGGGATCTGCTCTATGGAACTGAACACAATACTCTAGGTGAGATCTTGCCACTGATCTATAAAGTACTATCACTACCTCTCTATGTCCTCCTGGGATCTGCTCTATAGAACTGAGCACAATACTCTAGGTGAGATCTTACCAGGGATCTATAAAGTACTATCACTACCTCTCTATGTCCTCCTGGGATCTGCTCTATAGAATGGAACACAATATTCTAGGTGAGATCTTATCAGGGATCTATAAAGTACTATCACTACCTCTCTATGTCCTCCTGGGATCTGCTCTATAGAATGGAACACAATATTCTAGGTGAGATCTTATCAGGGATCTATAAAGTTCTATCACTACCTCTCTATGTCCTCCTGGGATCTGCTCTACGGAACTGAACACAATATTCTAGGTGAGATCTTACCAGGTATCTATATAGTACTATCACTACCTCTCTATGTCCTCCTGGGATCTGCTCTATAGAACTGAACACAATACTCTAGGAGAGATCTTACCAGGGATCTATAAACTGCTATCACTACCTCTCTATGTCCTCTTGGTAATTGTCTAAAGAGAACTAAAATTACAATTCTAGGTGTACTCTTATTAGCGATCTGGACAGAAATATTGTATTTTCTTTAGCTATTGACATTTGATATGAAATGTATTAGGCTACAGATGTTTTACCTGGAAAGCCAGCTGTGCTGTGTAAGTTAACTTGTCACATTCAAACAGACCCCTAGTTGTGTACTGGAACACTGAGAATGTAATGCTGTCAATCAGGTTAACCACGCGCTGTTTTAGGATCTCGTCAGATGGTGCCTTCTGTACGGCCTGCTGGAAAACCACACTGAACGCCTACAAGAGGAAACAGCCATTATTTTACAGAAGGAAAACAAGTCCCAATTTCCTTTTTGACTCTGGAACTCCAGTTACTGAATATAATAGTGTGCAATTCCAAAATCAGGTCATGATGAACACTCAGAACCTGAGCAGAATCATCTGATCTCCAATGGAAAAACAAATACTCTGTGTTCATGATAAAATTGGGAATAATATTAGGTCAAACGTTATTACAAACCAATGAAGCGAGGATCACTGAAACAAAGTTACTTTTTTCGTTCTGATAACAGAATGAGCATATATAAAATTCTGCCGAGTAAGTATAGTGACAAAATGTTTGTAGAATTGTGAACTGGCAGATGTATTCAGGAGACAACTGTGACATTCTTAGAGTTCTATGTAAAATACACCAATACTTGTGCATCCGCAGCAGGATTTTTAAAATATATGGGTCCTGGTATTCCAGGGTTTGTCAAGCATTAAGTTGGACCTAGACTCCTTTGGCATCCTGCATTAGTGTGGTCAAACAAGCTCATATTTTGCCAAACTATGAACGTATCTTCAAGAAATTTTAGAATCACAGATAATCATAGCCAACATTCAGTTATTTTCCTAATTCTCAAGTGACCAAAGATTGCAAACATGCTTTAACCAGACACATGACACGTGTGACATGTCATGATTCCCTTTTATTCCAGAAGTTTGGTCCTTAAGGGGTTAAACATGGGAAGTACTCTGCCACAAGGATGGAAACTTCTTTATACTGAAATGCTTCTCTTTCAAATATGATTTAAATCCTAAATAGTATAGTATATTTTCTCTCTTCAATAACCTTTTCCTTCCCTAATTTTTAATCCTCTACCTTCCCTTACAAAGGTTGATGAAGAAGCTCAATTGGTTAGAGAGGCAGACACGGTAATATCTGTCACACCTCATGGTCACAGGTTCAATTCCCAGCATGGCAACTTAGCTTTACATACTTCAGAGTTTAAATAGAATTATTGGACATTTAAAAATGGAAGATTCTCTGGGAATAATTCACAGGTGACTGAAGAAGCTCAGGAAGGAGTGAAAAGCGTATTGACTGATGCAGGAAATATTTTATACAAGTGTGGACAGTATTTTATACTTTTATTTTACGGTTTTAATTATGTTTTGTTAATAAATGAACAAGTATATTTAGGGTCCTCTGTAGCCTCAGGAATTGTCATTGGGGAAGTGCCATCCCACCTATAGTGGCACTATAGCTGTATACCTTAGAGCCGGGAATTTTAGGCTCTGCAAAGCGTGAGCTCAATACCTTGTTTATACTGTTATTGGTTTTATATCAGATACACTACACATTGGATGCTTCTCTCGCTTTTTTTTCAACTGGAGGAAACATCTCAATGAAGGAGTGATGTGATGCTGCCCTAAGAGCATAGCAGCCTTACATACAGAGCCAATACATATAGGCTCCATCACATGTGAGTGACCCAATCTCAAAATAGATATATTGCTTATATGTATTCCCATTTGCACTATAGTCTGTTTCTTTTCTGTTTTTTTTATGTACTGGATATATACTTCTGTACATTCCAATATATATACCGATATTAGATAAGACATTGCAGTTAACCAACATAGAAAGCCTATGTCATTTAAACTGTGTATTCACATTTATTCTGAGCAGTTTTCAGATAAATGGTACCCTAGGGACTCTGCTGACCTTTAGAGAGAACTGATACATGGGGTGGATCTTATTTAAGTCATTCATTATGAAGTACAGCAATGAGGCACGCGCAGCAGCCAGACGATAGTGTTCTCTTGCTTCATTTATCTTTGCTTCCGTCACTTTGGCTTCTTGGACCTTTGCAGAAGAATTGTAAAATTATTAATGGAAACATGCCTTCTTATCTCTGACTATTACAGTCTCACTGAAAACTCAAAAGAGCAAAATGCTGAGTTATAAGAGAAACAGCTCGAAGTACCTAAAATCAGGTTCAAAATGAGGACTGTTCTAGAAAGAAAATAACAACGGAATGTTTCGAAGAAGAGAGAGAATTTGAGAAACAAGTAAAAATCTGTAGTCTTTAACAGTGGAGCATATTGCAAGTACGTTTCTACACAGTGGGTAGAATGTCTTCCGTAAGAGAAATTGCAAAATTTGAAAATTTGAAAATTTGAAAATGGGTGTCCAGTTTCTGTAATATTTCCGTGAGTATTTCGTACCTTCTCTTCAATTTCTGCAGCAGTTTTTTTTGTGATTTCCAGGTTCTCCACCAGGGCGGTATCCCCCAGGAAGTTTCCAGAGGCAGAAGAGAGTCGGGAAAGCAGGTTATCTTCCAATGTCTTCAAGGTAATCTTAAACCCATTCTGCTGCTTAGTCAGATTAGACTGGAAAATACAAATCGTTACAGGTTATCTTCCAGAACCTCATGATTTCACACACAAAATGGCATGGTGGTAACAAATAGACCAGTTGCTTTTCCAACACAATAAATAAATAAAGCAGAGGATACAATAACCAGAACATATTTTTTCCAGCTGCGGAATTACTACTAGACCTCATTGTTGGTAACCCACCTAATGTAGCTGCTAGAATAATCAGCCCACTGAATATCGCCACTAAACATAACCCAACATAGTCATTCATATTTAGCCACTATGACAACTAAATGTATCTATGACCCAACAGACTAACTAATGTAGTCAACTAGACCAGAATATCCATGAGCCAGTTATGTGTACACTAAACCAAACTGTCCACAGACCAAGAAATGTATCCACAGGAACCAACAATACACAGACCACCAAATGTATCCCTACAGAATCCAGTTAATCACAGGCCAACAAATTTATCCACAGGGCATCAAATGTATCTACAAAACCCAACTGACTAGAGAATAACAAATACATCTACAGGACCCAAATGGCCAGAGACCATCAAAAGGTATCTTCTATACAACCCATCTGTGTATAGTGCAAAGAATTAATAGATTCATTCATTTGGCCATCCGCTTATAACCCACTCTGTAGCTAGAAGGCAAAGCTGCTTAGAGCCTCCAGTAGTAGCTAGTAGACCCAACTGTAAAGCTCGCTAAATGTAGCTATCAAACCCAACCATTTTAGAAATGCATCTACTAAACCCATAGCTTCTAGAACAGTAAGTATCCACAGTGGTCGAGGCTCATAAACAAATGTATCTATTTGTGTCCAAGTTTTATGCTGCAATATTTTGTACGCCACTCAATCTGTAAATCTGAGAAAAATTAAGTTTTGTGTAGATAAAAGGAATACACTTGAAAGAAACGGTGCGTGGCTCGACTCAGAAATTCACGGTGGTAAATCAAAAACTTTCTAATCTGAACATCTCCTTACACTGATTGCAGTCTCCACAACGTGTTTGTATTGAAATCAGAAAACAATGTTAGGAATAATTCCACTTTATTATCTCTCCCAGGCTTTGTGCTGTGCACCTGATTAGCAAAGATAAGAAAGTTTCTGACAAAGTAAATTAGGCCAGCAAACTATTATACCGTCTGTTATTCAGACCGTCTAAGGGAAGCGTCTTAATCTTTACGGAAAAAAAAAACCATCCATGGTGTTAATTAGACTAGATCTGTCTTTGTGTGATATCTTTTTCTGCTGATAAAATGAATTTCGTTTATTAAAAACTGTTCCACTTAACCTGACCATTTAACACCTCCCAGAATCCTTTTCTTCTCCTTCTAGAATGCCAATAATGTGAGAAAGCCAATCGTTGTTTTGCAAATAAGTATTTTCTAAGCATAAAACCAGACAAAAGGATATAGTCTGTATTCTATTCAAGAGAATCTATCAAGAAACATATATCTTCTGATATATTGCAGCATATAATCATACATGCTGCTTTACCAAGTTGTAGTGACCAAAGCCCTGTAGTTTTAAAAATAATAGGAGTTTTTATTCCTCTCTCTGCCCTTTCTGGAAGACATCACTGCCAGTTAGCGCAGATCTGTGCCCTCCTCTAAGCAGTGTATATCAGGTTGATACCAGGGTACCATTCAGTTAGACTGACCCGAGAAAACTCAGAACACTGGAGAGAGAAAAAAGTTAACCAACACAAAAAAAAACAAAAAAAAACGAACGAACGAACGAACAAACAGACAAAAACATATATTTTACGTTAAAGGGCTCAGACAAATACAAGATTTCAATGTATCTTATATTAAAAGCACCAAGACCACTTAATCTCATTGAGGGCCAGTGTTTATAATTGCATGATTAATACTCTCTCTAGTGGCCACTAGAGGTGCTTTCTGCTGTTTGCACAGAGTCTAACTCCGTGAAACTACGCTAGACGTCCTCAAGCTGTGCATGAGGACATCCAGCATCTTCAAATTCCCCATAGGAAAGCATTGGTTAAATGTTTTTCTACGGGGAAGGTCTAATGCACGGCACATTAGGTTTCTGCTCGGGGCTGATGTTGGAGGAGGCGGAGAAGGAGTCGTTGCTGAGGGACAAAAAGTTGAGTGTTTTAAAGGGTTTTTAACACTAATTGCCACGGGGAGGTCAGGGCTATGAGGAGGGGGCAGTGGGACATTATAGAGTTCGGAATACAGCTTTATCTTTGTATGTGTTCCTTTAAAATATGCTACAAAATATGAAATATTAATTTTACGTGATAGTTCCCCTTTAATCTGCTATAGAATAGTCTTCATAACTCAGCACTGTAATAGAAGTCTGCACCATTCACTACAACATCCTTGGTTGGTTGCATACCTTCAGCTCCTCCAAATCTGGTCTCTCCATGCTAACTACCGCGGCCAGTAACTGATCTTCAAGGCCGTCTCGAGTCACCGTGAAATTAATCAGGGTGCACTGAGCCTGCATCTCTGGTTGATAATGAGGGTTGGCCAGTTTGGTATGTAGGATAAGACGGAAATTTGGGCTATATTCACATTCCTTGTCGCCGATTTTGATGTATCTGAAATAGATAAGAGGTTCCATCAATGGTCAATTGTTTTAGATCATCATCAGAAAGAATAATTTGTAAACTTGTTCACAACGGAAAAATTCACTGTGGCCAAAAAACAAAACAACCAATATTTTCAGACAGGGGGGGGGGGGGGGGGGGGGTGAGGGGGTGGGGGATGAGCAATAGAAAAATATCTATTTATATATTTATCACATATACAATATATTTTGATTTTTTCTCGTTCCTCCTTTGTTCCCCATAATTTTTATTTTGTTTATTTTTTTTGGCACCATGGGCAAAACTCTGAATCGTGAAATAAATGAAGCTGTTCGTGTATCGTTTGTTTTGTGATTCGGTCATATAACAATTCCGAGTTACAGAATTTCTAGAACCCCCCGGAACGCCCAAAATCTGGTCGAATCACAATTTGTTTTTAACCGAATACACAAATGAATTAATCTGTAAAGACAAGGGAAGAGTGTGCAATACAGGCACATAGAGACAATCTGTAACTTCCAGCTAAAGTTCACTAGGACATGTTGACTGCAGACCCCCAGTATTTTCCTATTTTTACATAGATAATGCATGTATACAAAGAAAAGTCACATTTCAAGTTTCTCCATTTGCTGTAATACTCAGGATTTGCAGCATCTGCGTTAAGCTGTACCCGGAACAGGAAGTGACTCAGTGAATTATGTAGCTCCCAAAACAATAAATACAAGTTCAGTTGTCATGTTTCAACTGTAGAAAGTTGACCGATCAATTAAAACTCCAAGAATCTCCTACTGTGCAGCCTCCCAGGATAGTACAAGTACTTGTATGGGCATTAAAAAGCACACTGAATGGGGAGAGTCTTATAGCTGTAGCCATTATTTAATCTATTTATTTTGCAAACGTCTGCAGTTAGAAGACTGTGTGCTAGGATAGCGGCACGGCAAAGCTCCTTGCATCATATGCTATATAAAGAACATATGTTGTTATGGTGCTTGTTCTTTTAAGTACAGTTTGCAAGAAATATATTAATCAGGGGGAGAAGTTACATGTGCAAACCGGACTTTACATAGGACACGAGGTCATGCGTTTAGACTGGAAGAAAGAAGATTTAGTCTGAGGCAAAGGTTTTTTTTACTGTAAGAACAATAAGGATGTGGAATTCTCTGCCTGAAGAAGTGGTTTTATCAGAGTCCATACAGATGTTCAAACAGCAACTAGATGCATATTCAAGGATATAATCTTTCAATGTAGGATAATAGCTGCTTGATCCAAGGATAAATCTGACTGCCATTCTGGGGTCAAGAAGGAATTTTTTTCCTAGTTTGTTTTAAAACTGGAAGTGCTTCAAACTGGGTTTTATTTTTTTGCCTTCTTTTGGATCAACAGCAAAAACCAAATGTGAGGAAGGCTGAACTTAATGGACGCAAGCCTTTTCAGCCTATGTAACTATGCAATATAGAACACAATACAGACTTCTAGATAATCAACTTGGAAACATTCCCCCGCTCTCAGTTACTATGCATTTTTGTTAAGATATATTAGAGAACCTGTTATTTCTACAGGAGGAAGCTGTAGCACTCAGAGCTGTTTAATGCTGCAGTGAACCGAATGCTTTTTAACGCCGGTAGAAAGACGTCTTTTATCCAGACTCGTGCTATTTATACCATGCGTTTAATCCTCGGCCAGCTGAGAGTCTGGGATACAGGTTATCTGCCCACCCAGATGTTTCAAAACGTTGTACTCTGCCTCTCTCGTGTTACCTCCTCCAATCTGGTGGCTCCTATTGTACAGTTGCCAAATAATTTAACAGCGCATTTTTATAGCCCAAAGCCAGAGCCTCCCTTAGTTACATTTCTGCAAACCAAAGCTAGACTTCTTTTTAACAGTCACAGAAATACAAAAATATTAATAGCTAAAGGTTTGGATTCAATCTCCATTGTCTTGTACTGCCGATCGCGTCCCAAGGATGATTTTGCGGCCTTGTAGGGAGTGACGGATGTGACCATTGCTCAGGCTACTAATGGCCAATAAAGTTTTCAGTTAGTCTTTTCTTTTATGCTGGTCTGTATGCCATTGTTTAGGGTGGAGCACAAAAATAAAAACAACTTGTCCTGTGCATTAAATCATCAGTAGACATATACAAAAGTTATGGGGATTTACGGTTATCACTTTTATGCTTATGAGATGTCAACTGATACGTTTAAAATCAATGCTATATTCTGATTGGCAACTTTTATCCAATCAGACTGTAACAGGAATCCAAAAAATCTACAGAAGAGAATAAACCAATGGCTAATATTCTTGAACAACCCAACAAAACCAGATATTTCACTTTGATTGAACTGAACAGAATGTTCACTTTTCTATAAACAGAAGCCTTACTACGGCTTTATCAGAAATGTCCTTCAACCAAGAGCTTAAAGGACAGACTGACAAACTAAGTTTTCAATTGAAATTAATAAATGTAACTTAATATTAGCTATTCCTGGAATCCAGAGCTGCTTCCATCTCAAATATGTAAAAACACAAAGAAATGCCTAGAGGTAAAAATCATGCTGTTCTAGGTTTAGAGAATCACATAGCACTTTGTCACAAAAAACAAAATTTGAGTCCTTCTATCACGGGCAAAGAAAGAGTTATGAAGAGAGCAATCCCAAATAATATCCGATCACACAGGTTTGTGAATTTGTCATTTGGTCAGGCCCGGACTGGCCATCGGGCACACCGGGCAAATGCCCGGTGGGCCGCGGTGGCCATGGGCCGAGGCCGGCAGGGGAAGGTCCCAGGATCTCCCCTGCCGGTCTATGCAGGGCCGGCACTATCCGAGCGCCGGCCCCGCTGTATTCAATGAAGGGCCGGTGAGGAGATCAGAGATCTCCCTCACCGGCCCCCTTGGAGAGACATGCGGCTGGGGAGGGAGGTAGAGGACCCGGCGGAGCTCTATCTTGCAGCTCCGCCGGGTTCCTCTCGCGAGATCCGGCGCGTTGCCATGGCAACGACCGGATCTCGCGAGAGTGAACTCTAGCCCTCAGGCTAGAGTTCACTCACCACTGGACCACCAGGGATGGTGTCGGAGTGCCGGTCCCCCCTCCCACTCACCAGCATGCCGGTCCCCCCCTCCCAGGCTAAAGGTAAGAAGGGAGGGGGGGACATAATGCATACTCTTTCATTTTATTTTACCCCCCCAACACTCAATCCCTTCTAACATTCACACACATCACAATCACACACAGCACTCTCACTCCCATCACACACAGCACTCTCACACCCATCACTCTCACTCCCATCACACACAGCACTCTCACACCCATCACAGCACTTTCACACACAGCACTCTCACACCCATCACTCTCACTCCCATCACACACAGCAGTCTCACACCCATCACAGCACTTTCACACACAGCACTCTCACACCCATCACAGCACTTTCACACACAGCACTCTCACACCCATCACACTCAGCACTCACACACATCATCCACAGCACTATCACACTCGGCACTCTCACACACATCACATTTAGGACTCACACACACATCACACTCAGCACTATCACAAAACACATCATACACAGCACTCTCACACACATCATACACAGCACCCTCATACACAGCACCCTCACACACATCACACACAGCATCCATCATACACACATACTGCACCCCTCACATACACACCGAACCTCCCCAACACACTGCACCACACACATACACAATACTTCCAAATATATATATACACACGCACACACACACTACATTCCTGACATACACACTCTGGATACCCTATACACACACTAGATTCCTTGTAAACAAACACATACTACACCCCCTAAACACACACTCTCTACAAACACTAAATCACATATACACACACACACACACACACACTATAGCCTGTATGCACACACTTGCTACATCCCCTATACACACATTCTTTACAGACCCTAGCCACATATGCATTACATTACACCACAAACACAACACGACTAAAACCGACCTTATTACACAATACCACACCACAATCAGCTCTCTCTATACACACACACACACAATCCCACAAGCAGGCTCCAAACACAGCACGATACTCTTTCCTGGCATTTTTGTCTCCTGGTATCCATTTATAGAGACACCAGAGACAAGTTGCAAGGAAACACAGTGCAAGCATGTTATTAAATTTTCTTGCACTGTGCAGAACAAATACAGGGCTTTTTTCTCATGCTAGAGCTCTTTAGCAGAGCTCTGCGCATGGTCTGCCCTGGCCTGCACTTTGAGAAGGGGGCGTGTTTGTCGTTAGTGACGACAAAACACACCCTCTCTGCACCGCCCCTTCTTAGTGGGCCGCTGTGATAAAAAAATGCCCGGGCCGAATTTTTATCCCAGTCCGCCCCTGCATTTGGTTATGTGTTACTTTAACGAGGAAACTTCAAGTGAATCATGGGGACATCATTTTGGTTTTTGAATAATCTGATATGAAGTATTCTTTCAACACCTTGTAGGTCAGTCTTTACTAGGTATTGAGATCGCATTTGGAAATTGAGAACTATTCGATGCTCTGCAACAACAGGCGCCTTGTGCTAAAACTCATTAGCAGTCTGACAGCTACTGTGCAAATGGTTTGTCATCGAAATTGTCACAACTCGTCACCAAGAGGGGTTAGTGTCACCTGCGGCAGCAGAACAGTCTTAATGCCGCCTCTTATCTGGGATAGTGGAGCAAGATGTGCATGCTAATCTGAATTTCATACAATGTCAAAGCTGAAATCACAGCACATCTCAGTATGTTTCAGAATATAACGAGGGAGAGACGGGCCATATGCCTAAGTATTTTGGGCCTACACATAAACATATATTTATATATACACAGTGACAAGCACACTAAATTAGCAATTGCACCTAGATACATGTCTAATTAGCCTACACCTCCTGCTGATAGCCTGAAAACATGCACATAGATTTAGCCTTCTAACTCACCTTTACTGGCATTAAGGAGGTAGATAACATAAGGAGGCATTTGTTTAGTGGGCAATAAAGAGAGCTATGCATGGGGTAGCACACAAACCTTTTACTTTTCTCCTATCACAACAGGGGGGGGCAGGTCCGCCCGTAGAATTGACAAGTAAGTCTGGTATGAATGCATGCCAGGTTGCCATCAAGTAGGTCGTCCCACCAAGAGCAGACCATGCAGGGGGCTCACTGTCTCAATGCTCCCTGCAGGGTCCTAATACTCTGAGAAAAGCGTGAGTGTGTTTAATGACGTGCTATGCTTGTTGGGGGCGGTTCTCTTGTGTCCTCAAAACCAGGACACCAGGGAACAAAGTCAAGATAGCACCTGAAAATTGGAACTGTCCTCTCGAAATCCGGATGCTTGGGAGTCCTGTGTGTGTAACAGAGTATTTCAAGAGGATGCAAGATAACTAGCACTGAACTCTACTGCTCCCAACAAGACACCCAACAAGGGAATGAAGAGTTCTAGAAGATACAAAAGCCCTGCAATTCTTTTCAAACAAAGAAACAGAAGGCAAATATACACTTAGAAGAGAATCAATATAAAAAAAACTGCCTCTTACCCAACTAGAGGACATAAAGATGTAAAGAGAGAATAGGAGATAAAGCTGAAACTGAACGAGAAGACGGAGAAAAAGAAAGAGAAAGAAAAGGGTGGACAGGTCAAACATAAAGAGACTAAGAGAAAAATCAGCTGAGTGTTTCCTATAGGTTAATCTATATTTTGTAAATAGTGCTATTTATTTACTTAACAGCTTGTGAATGTCGCTTATTAATGTTGATTCTGTAGGTATTTACCTTCCCTTTTTGATGGTTTCTCTTCCAAGCAATGGTCCAAGGACCGGATCCACATTCTCCTCCAGGTTTTCAATCAGGACAACTTCACCACCTGCCAGAGCCCTCTCTAATGTGTCCAGGTATCTACAGAGGAAACAAAGTTTAGATGAATTTTCACCTCGAGCTGTGTTGGTTTACTCCGCAAGCTGGACATCCAAGACAAGTTTGAGGATTAACAGTTCTAAAAAGGGTTCTAAAGAGTTCTAAAAGAGGCTAATGACAGATAGAACAGAAGGTTTAATACAGGCTTACCCTCTCTGCCCAATTCGGATCACTCGAAGGTCTTCTCCATATCTGTTCTTGATCCACTTGATCCCTTGTAGTTGAGGATCGACCATAAGTGGCCACCTCTCGCAGCTAGTAAGAATGGTGGCATTTTCCGTAGACATGCGGTCAGCAGGAAGTCCTTCATTTTGCCAGGTTGCAATATCTGCATCGTCAGTCAGCATGGTAAGAGGATCCAAAGCTTCAGTTACAGGAATGGGAGTCTACATGTAAAAAAAATTTAAATACATTAAAAAAAAATTATAATATATGTTGCAAACGGCCTGTCCATATACACAATGTATGAATTGAGGAAAGAACTGTTCAGAAATATCTAAAATAATTACTTATTTAACAAAGCAAAATACTAGTTTAAAGTATTTTACTCTACAAAAAGTACATGCGTCATTGTCCTTGAGATTTCTAATTATATGAGAAAAAAAAAACTAAAAAACAGAAAACGCAATAAATTAGCATTTACCTAAAATCAACGTTTATCCCCAGAGATCACCTAATCCATGCAGTAATTAAATCAACAGTCGCAACAGAGTCTGGTTTCTGAGAGCCTAGGTTGGCTAAAATGAATTACTTTCTCCGCCTATTACAATCAGAAAGATCACATGTGGTGTCCACCCTGGAGGTGACTACATGAGTGCTTTATAGCCCGATAGTCTCTTATCCTAGCCGTACTAATGTTAAATTTGATTAATGGACTGTAGTACGCTCCTGGTAGTGATACACTTAAAGATTTGACCACTACTGCTCATTTTATTTCCTTTAAGCATAATCAACAAATAAGCAGCTCGGCCATTGCGATAGTGATTTGCTGCACAGACCGCAGTGTCTCAGCAGGTCCCTCTCGCATAAAAAGCATTATCAGGGAGTCCCGCAGCCTTGTGTGTGTGTGACAAGAAATCCAGGCTTCAAAGCAAGAAATATTTACATTTTCCCAATGGAGATCATTTGCGCCATGATTTCTGGTTTGAAACTCGAAAACAAAAACTTTTTAACAACACAACTGGGAAAAAATAGCTTTCCCCACCTGGACCAATATAGAACGCTGGAGAATCAACTTCTTATATATGCATTCATTTTATTAAAAAGAAGAATTTTTTTTATATATATAACGCATTTGGCAATTTTCTCTAAATTATTGGGTTGTTTTTTTATTTTTTTTACATCTTTGGGAACTTTTGGGTTACATAATTGGTTTTGTAAAGGAAGAAATGTAATCTGACAACCAAAGTCGCACAATTTAAGCTGAAATAGCAGAGAAGGGAACAAAAGTTGTAACATAGCCTAATTGCAGATTTTTCTCTACAACTTGACAACTTTTGCTTCAGTCCTGCAACTCTATGGTAGGTGTGAGAGCCACGCACGGCATGGAGTTATGTATCAAGAGTTTATCTAAATGTTTCCTGGAAATGTTAAATCTGGTGTTATCACATTGAATAGTGCTAGTTACTGGCAGTAGCTACCAAGAATTACAAGGCCTCAATTTAATATTTTTGTATAAGTTTTCAAATGAGTTCATATTTTTGGACACATTTTAACCCCTTAAGGACCAAACTTCTGGAATAAAAGGGAATCATGACATGTCACACATGTCATGTGTCCTTAAGGGGTTAAAAAGATTAAAAATTTATAAATCAAAATATTAAAATATTTTTCAAAATATTAAATCATTTGAAAAAAGTTAATCTGAAATTATTAAATCATTTACAACGCTTGACCAAAAATATTACATTGCGGCCTAAATTGGGTAGTAAGAATTGAATCTGTGGAGCATCTCTATGGTCGTCACCAACAACAGACAGTGGGTTAATCAATAAATCTGGAATTGTAGAGAACTGACAAAAACATTTTTTAATTCAGTCCAAAATAGCTAAACTGTAAAATGTCTCTAAGTCAGCTATTTTCCTGGCTTGGACTATTCCCTTGTTTCTCTGCAATTCCTAGTTAAGGAAAAAAAATTCTTACGCAGCTAGTAAACAGCATAATGTATCAAGGAAGCTAAAGCAAGTGAAAAAATGAGTGGGGATCCATTATTCTTTTTTTCCTGGATAAAAAATGTTTGTTTGTTTTTTTCTGAATCATCTGAATTAATTCATTTAATAAGTCAAATCATTCCCAAAATCCTAATCTTTCAGAACCAAAAAACAAAACAGTCCTCGTCTAAATACCCAGATGAAGAGGTAGTATAAAAAAAAAAAAATATTTTTTTAAATACTAAATTATTAAAGACTGGTTGACCTGATGACCCTGTTTTTATATATATATATATATATATATATATATATATATATATATATATATATATATATATATATATATATATATTTTTTTTTTTTTTTAAATATTCCTGCTCCACATTGATTGTCCTAAATGAATGTAGAACATGCAGAAAACCTCATGTGTGCGAAAGGACAGTTCAACGAATAAACTTACTTTGAGTTGACTCAGGTATGGTTTCCAGGTTTTGTCCATGAGGTCCAGCCTGTATTTTTTGGTGAAGTAACCCAGGTATGAAACAAAGGCCGTGATCAGGAGAACATCTCCGCACAATGTGCTCTCCTGCAGCTTGAAGTTTCTGACCGCTTCTGCCCACCTTACGTTTTCCGAGGCCAACCCACCAACCTGTATGTGGCCAACAAGAAGAAGCGCAATTAGAGACATGATTCACAAGATTCGGATTTAATATAGCAGCCCATTCATTGATAAGTTAGCCCACGCATTTAACTGACCAGGTAACACTACAGTGCAGATATATAACCAACACATATATCACTATGGACATACATCACAGCTGATGTGTAGTTCATGAAAAGTTCTTCCTTGTAGGGACTCAAATTCATATGCTACAAGAGGAAAGTTGATTCATTTGTTTAAAGTTATTTCTCCTCTATTAAATCAATAGTTTTTTCTTCCAGCAGCATTTGAGTGCTTCATACTACAGGGCAGCACTTTTCATGTAGAAATAGCATGGGTCAAGGAAAGCACGGTGGATTTTGCAACCCTAACAAAGGTTCCATTAAGATATAATTTAGACAATTTTCTAAATGGGAATTAATTTAATTTTCTCATTAATTTTAGCTTCTTTTTGCATCAAATACTTTGGAATTTCAGTAGGAACACACGAATGGTAAATGTCATTACGACCACAAATTGATAATATTCCAACATGCCGATCAAATCCTAAACCTTACAACTCGGTTAATTTGTTGGACTCCCACGTAGAGCACCTGCCTTATCTGCAGTCAGTGAATAATCAGCCCAGTTATTAAACCCCAAACAGAGCTTCATCTTTTAACAAACGAAGGAATGTACAACTCTCTCTCATGCTCACCGGGAAACAACTAATAAATTCATTGTTGTCAGGGACAGCTTAGCAGTGACAGATGAACTCTAACCTCCCATTAATAACTGTCCAAGTGATCGAAATCAAGAGTGAACGGATTTCCATAACAAAATGTGGTTGATACACTCCGTTGCATAAAGAGAGTTGGATTTCCTCTGGGGATTCTACCGGAGCGGTGACAACCGAACAGCACTTAATTCACAGCGGTAATGAAAAATAGCATCTACGCGGCGTGTAATAAAGACATGGATTAGAGAAGCGTCAAGGTCACGCGGCAGTAAGTTTTACAGGATTGCGATCAACTTGCACTGGGAAATCACAATCTCCTTACTGTAGTCTATTTATTGGACAGGGAGCCGCAGCACGCTTATGTACGTGACTATAGACATAAGGATAAAAATATACTGGGTAAAAAAACACACACACACACGTACAATGTGATGTTCGAGATTCTTCCCAGTGCCATCATCCTTGCTATCGCTTACTTGTTATGTTTAAAATTAACCCCTTAAACAGCAGTACCATCTTTATTGCTGTTCCCATAATCTGGTCTCTACAGACTTCGAGCCAGCATGGAATCTTATTAGCGTTAGAATCTCTACAAAAATCAAGATGTTGGTCAATAAGCAGGATGTTCCATTTTTGGACTAAGAATGTTTAAAACAAAATTCTTGTGCTGGTGTACATTGTCAGTCGTCTTCAAAGGGTTAATTATAATCTTAAGGTTTTACTGGGTTTCTGATATCGTATGGCATGTGGAAGTTAAGGATCACCCTGCCATGCAGGTTACACACATGTACTTGTTCCTCCTTTCTTACTCCGACCTACAGATCGTATAATCCCAAGTGCAAGCTCAAGAGACAAGCGCTACCAGAGAATGTTGATCTCATTGTAATGCCATTCATAGAGACTGCTTTATTAGGATCATAAGTGGGTTATTCACAAAACTCTGAATTGTAGCAAATTAAAATACAAAAAAAAACAAATTTGAGGCTGATCTGTAAAATTTCTCCAACATGGCCAAAAATTCGGTTAATGGCTATTTTGACTTCAATTTTACTTATAATTTTCAGTTTGCCATAATCCAGAGTTTTTGTATAAACTCCTGGATTGCAAACTCTTAGGAGATGACTGTTGTCCATTATATCACCAGATTTTAATTTCACTGCGGAACAATATTCATTGTACCATTAAATCGTAAGCTCTTCAGGCAAGAGTTACCCCATTACGCCATTAGCTTGTAAACTCTGTAGGACGGGGCCTTTGGAATGCCAATAAATTGTAAACACTTCTAGAAGGAGATTCACATTTCAGGAGTATAATTTAACTTTGTTAAATCACCCTATTAGACTTTAGACTCCCATCAGGTTACTTGATTGCAAGCTCATTTGCCAAGAAGTTTTACGATGCCATAAATGCACATTAATGTAAATATATACTTAGAATAGTCAGGTACTCTGATCATAGAGTTTCACCCAGGAAAGTAGTGGTAAATGTGCTATTTATCTGTTCAGACTGAAACAATAATACACTGTCTAGAATAGGAAAATTTCTGGTGATTTATAGGGTACTGAACATGAATCCATAAAGATTTCAATCTCCCTTCTGCGTTCCACTCTATAAACAAGGCACAGGCTTGAAATGAATCTAAATTGATAGAACTATACACAGGACACATCGATTCAAACCTCCCAAACTGTAAAATAAACCCTTTCATTGTGCTGGCTGTTGATTTTATCAGAGAGATCAAGATGCAGAATAACACGTCCTCCCCACAGCATTAAAACTATTGTTTGAATCTATAATAAATGACGGGTAGAGTTAAAACTCACGAGTTTATACTGGGCTGGTATATTGCTTTAGAAAAAAATGTAGGGCTATTCATTAAATATAGGATTTGTATCGAAGCGATAAGGAGACTGGCAAAAGTAGTGACTAGGGAACAGTCTTAAAACTTATATATAGAAAGGGCCCATGCATTTGGCTCACTGATCATAGAAAAAAAGGAAAATATATTGTCCACTACCTCTAATTTGTCTTGAAAACTTGCAATAGTAATGTAATTAGTGTCCAATCAAGGTACCACCCACATCCATTTTGCATGTATTTCCTTGGCAAGACTGGTATCACTACTTATTATGTACACACAAGAATCTAGATCAATGCCCAGCAATTCCCACTGGGGATCACAGCTTGCACGGCAGTAACAATGTGGCCAGAGACAAGAAGGAAACAGTGTACCAGTTTATAGAGAAAGCAAACTTACCAAACGGTTGGCGAGAGAGATAGTGAGGGCTGTGGCTTCGGCTTCCTGTTGACACTTAAGCTTCTCAGCGGTGGCCTTTTCAAACTTTGCCGTCAGCTTTGCAAGGTTCTCATTGAGTAACTGTAAAAGTGGTGAAAATAAAATAGGAAATGAAGCGTTCATTATAAAGGATGAATCTTGTATTGATAAGAATACCCAAAGAGTTTTCAGTAACCCCCTTCCTCTTCCCATGCCATTCACTTTGACCATTAATAGTAATCAAGTCATAAATGAGACATGATACAATCGTCGGTGGAACACAAAAAACATTCAAAATTTAGATTCAAAGACTAGATTCATTGTGAGTTAATGAGAAGATCAAGGTATGTTGAGAAATGCAATCTTCAATTTGTGAAACATGATGAGAGAGAGGTCAAGAGTACAGATGAGGAGTGAACAAGATGAAACCTGGCCAAGATGACTTACTGGGTAGGAATTATTGGGGCAGAAAGGGTGACGAGTGGGTGGATTTGTCAAATATTAAAATATTAAAATAATGGGATTGTCAGGTCAAGCTAATGGAGAATGTATCAAAGGAAAGGAGAAATAAAAACATCTATCTTGTGGGTTCTAAATGTGGCAAAGACATTTTGATTAATGTAAGGCAGTGAAGTTATTATGATAAACACTGTAGGAGGAAAAGGTAACACGGGAGAAGTGGGGGCCACTGCTGTTTGAGGGAGGGAATGCAAGTTCTGTTGTACTAAAAGGAATCGTGGTGAGACTGAAATGGAAGAAAAGCATCCAAACATGTCTTAAGTGGTGGTGAAGAGTTGTTGTGAGTGAACGGATGAAATGATCAATTAGATGTTAAAGCTATTTCGCTGACCTGAATGCCAGTCGTTTACTGATGGAGATAGGAATGAAAATGAAAACAGATCCACATCTGAAAATGTAATTAAGTTTAAAGTACATCTAGTTCAAAAGGAGAAATAGCCATAAACAAACATTAATGCTCAGAGTTATAGAATAATATGTTGTTTACTTTATCCACTCTTCCGGAGTACTTCATTGCAGATGATCAAGTGATATCTCGGCATTTCTCTTATTGACAGGCAACACAATAAGAGCTGCTTTACTTTAGAGAACATCAGTCAAACTTTACTGAGGATGTTGACAATCTAATGGATTTGCCTGGCACATGAGGCTGCCTGATCTGAATGGGCCAGTTGGGGACTTTAGAGGCAGTGAAAACAGACATAGAAGTCATCAGGAATGCTACTTTATGAAGTTAGCACTATTTTCAGCGCTATTTTTTCCCAATGGTATCAACCAAAAATGAGCAATAACTAGTAATTAGGAACATAAAAAACTTACAGCAATTTTGGCTTTGATACTGCTCAATTTTTCTTCGGCAGCCGCTAATTCCGCATTTGCTTTATTTAGTGCTTGGCGCTTAGGTTCCACCTCACAGTAGACTTCATAAAACTTGACAATGTTGATGACCCATGAGCAGAGCCCGGCTGCAGCATTGGATTTTGAAGCAATGAATTCTGGGTTGAATTCTGCATCCATCAGGTATGGCTGAATGGACTTTATACAATTTTCATGTATATGCTCCTTGTCGAAGTTCACCAGTGAGTCCAAGAATGTATCCACTTTGTTCATGATCCCTCTGGCTGTTTTCCAGCTCCTGTCCTTGGGAATTTTACCACCAGGAGCTGCGAGAACCGTAACTGCCGCAACAACATTGACAACTGCTGTTGGTGGTGCACCAAAGCTCTTCAACTCAGTCAGATTGTTCTGGGAAAACACAACGATGGGTATTAGATAAAGTAGACTCAACATCTACATACTTAACTAGGATAATTTTTACTGTGGTTTACATACATGGATCAATGTACCCAATGAGGTTTATCCCATAAAAAATAAGATACTTTCTTCCTGAAGCTTCAGATTGAGTGATAATGTAAAAATATAATATATCGATATATAATTATATATAATATAAACATTTTTTACAAACTGTGGTTGCCAAACAAGGCTAGGGGACAACAGCCCCTCTGCTAGGGGACAACAGCCCCTCACTAGCTCCTCAAAAAACTTGTAAACCTTGAGGTTTACTCTATCATAAACCATAAGACAGGGATATTTGCTTTAAAAATTTGTTTGTTGTAAATTGTTAGTATAAATAGAGACTCATATACAGTTCCAAAAACATTACATCACATAGTGATGCAATACCATGGCCACATTTAACTAGAGTGCATGAAACTGAAGATTTTTGGTTGTCACAGTTAAGGTGGAGGTGGTTTATGGCAAGACACATGGAGTTGGAAAAACACTCCAAATAAAGGTCTAGAGGTACAGTCAGTCTTACCTTATTCAGAGTATTCAAAGCCTCCACTGCAGCTTTTAATGCTGGTTCTGCCTTGGCCAAGTCTTCTTCACAGTCCCTCTGCTTTCGACCCACCTCCTCTGCAATTACAGCCACTTTCTTTTCTTCCTCGTCAGCTATAGCTTTTTCTTTAGATACTTTCTCGGTTTCTACTCCCACAACTTGAATGAGTTTATCAGCATCTTCATTCTTTTGTTTAAGCTCCACCTCCTGTGAAGCCAACTTGGCTTTCAAATCATCAACCTATAGGGAGGCAAAAGGTTTTAAAAATCAATAGGGTCAGGTATAACCAACCAGGTTATTGGGTGATGGGATTAGTACTTTCAAGCAGAGAGAGAGACAACAATAAGAGGAGTACTAGTACCTAAAGGCAGACACTGGCAGACAGGACAGTAGAATAGGTACAAGTAGGGCAAGGCACATAAATAAACTGGATGGCTAACAGTAAGGTGAAGCAGGTAGGGCACCTGGATAGGTACCAGCAAAGACAGGTAACAGACATTGTGGTGGAAGGGGCACTAGCAAGGAAAGAAGCAAGGCAATAGAATGTGTACCAGTAAAGAGAGGGGAATAAAAAAAAAGAAAATAAGTAGAGTGAGGCAGACATTACGATATAATGTGTACCAAGGGGAAGCAGATAGGACAAGATGCTCAGTCCACATAAGAACAGGTAGAGAGGGTGATATGATGAGTACCATTAAGTAGATACAGAAAAGGCAATAAAAGGGTATCATTCAGGAGTGTCAGATGTTTACCAGTCATGAATGTCAGACAGGACAATAAGATGGGTACCAGTCTGGAATGTCAGACAGGACAATAAGATGGGTACCAATCAGGAATGTCAGACAGGACAATAAGATGGGTACCAGTCTGGAATGTCAGACAGGACAATAAGATGGGTACCAATCAGGAATGTCAGACAGGACAATAAGATGGGTACCAGTCTGGAATGTCAGACAGGACAATAAGATGGGTACCAGTCTGGAATGTCAGACAGGACAATAAGATGGGTACCAATCAGGAATGTCAGACAGGATAATAAGATGGGTACCAGTCTGGAATGTCAGACAGGACAATAAGATGGGTACCAGTCTGGAATGTCAGACAGGACAATAAGATGGGTACCAATCAGGAATGTCAGACAGGATAATAAGATGGGTACCAGTCTGTAATGTAAGACAGGACAATAAGATGGGTACCAATCAGGAATGTCAGACAGGACAATAAGATGGGTACCAGTCTGGAATGTCAGACAGGACAATAAGATGGGTACCAGTCTGGAATGTCAGACAGGACAATATGATGGATACCAGTCTGGAATGTCAGACAGAACAATAAGATGGATATCAATCAGGAATGTCAGACAGGACAATAAGATGGGTACCAGTCAGGAATGTCAGACAGGACAATAAGATGGGTACCAGGCAGGATTGTCAGACAGGACAATAAGATGGGTACCAGGCAGGATTGTCAGACAGGACAATAAGATGGGTACCAGGCAGGAATGTCAGACAGGACAATAAGACGGGTACTAGTCAGCAGTGTCAAATGGGTACCACTGAGGACTAGCAGAAAGGACAATACGATGAGTATCAGTCAAGAGGGTCAAACAAGGCAAAAATATGGGTACTAGTCAGGAGCGTTAGGACAATAAGAAGGGTACCAAAATGGTGACATGTCCCTGTCCCTCTTTATAACTACTTAATTGCAGGTCGTATGTTTTATGTAAGTACACAACCCACATGCGATAATATATCTAGGAAAAAAAACTCCTGTTCACTATCCCCTTACTATGGTTTTGCTAGAATCATTAAATGCAAACTGTGTTTCTGATGTATGTGGAGAGTCAAAATGTACAGCTCCTAAATACTAAGATGACATGCCACGTTTCAATTCTTACTTAAACAACTAAAAACTCAGACTCAGAAATGGTCGCTACATTTTATTTTAAAATGTCAAGAAACTTGACCCGAAAAAATCCTACATAAATATTAGTGTGAAAAAAAGGTAAACTATGCAGTATGAGCAATTTGTACACAAAAAAAAGAAATTACTGCATACTTCGTAATTATTTTTGACAAGATTTCTGCACCTTCTCAAGTCTATGGAGACTGAAGGAAATTAAAGAGTAGTTTTAGTCTGATAGTAAATATGGATTGTGACAGAGAGTATAATGTTACAGCACTTTGTGTACTGGTATGAATTGGAGATTTTAAAAGGTTCGAAGCCAGCTGGGATTTATCTTGTACGTTTACTGCAGCATAAAACATAATTTCGCACGGACATGTAGAAGGTCAGTAGATAAAACCCCTAAAAATTGATGCAAAGTGATAGGTACACACAGGACGCCCCAAAAGCCTGAAAAAGATATGACCCAATGGCAAAGATAACCACACGATAGGCCACACCACTTCAAGCACCAGGATCAGCCCAACAACACACAGGCCACACTCCTACCATGCATACATACTTAAGGGGCATATTGAGCACCCAAGCCCTACCAAACACAGACAGGGACACACTTTACAAAGTACGTACACCGGGACACAGGTGAGGTGGGTCTGGTTGCTCAATCTATAGCATCGACATACCAAAACTGAGCTATTTGAGGAGGTGCCGATACCGACGGACCCACACACATACACGGCCCGTTGATAACCCGACTCAGGTACGGTTCCACACCGCCTTGCTTACACCCCGCCCTGGGGCTTCATGAAGACCCAAAAAGGTAGGGGTATGATACTATGAGAGCCATAAGACGCACACCTATACCGACTGGTGTAAATAGCAATCAACACTATGCATACCCTCCAGTCCTCAACTAACTCGGGATATGTAAACACGAAAATAAGCAATGCTATGTAATTGTGAAGGTTTACTACTGCTTCTGTATACCCCAAACGACTGTTCGAATTCCCTCCCTCTACTCCCTTCTGTAAACCCCTCTTTTACTTGACAAAATTGAAAAAAAAAAATGGAAAAAATTAATAAATAAAGATTGTCAAAAAAAAAACCCCCCAAAAAACATAATTTCATAAAATATGTAGGATCCAGGTAAATCTATAGGGATAGCTCTGAACATCAATTGAGCTCTTATTTTGCACTTTCAAAGGTACCCCAGGGCATCAGTGCCACACTATAGATAATACTAACCTGCGCTGCAGTACTATTTAGTTTCTGAAGGCCATTCTCCAGGCGTTCCATCTTGGCAGACAATTCCTTTCCTTTCTTCTGCAGTAGAGTCTTGTACAGCTTGATCTGCTCCAGGAAGGATTTGGGAGTCGTGTAATTGTACCGACGTTCATTGCTCAGGTAACTTCTGGACATTTCATTAACACTCATGTGGACATAGGCCATGAACTTACTTATGGAGTCTTTTATGGGAGGCTGAAATAAAAAAAAAATTAAAAAGTTTATTATTGTATCCATATATTATTTGGGACATCTCCAACAAGATATACTTTGGAAGGTTTTCTTAAAGATATTCTATTTAGTTCCCTAGAGCAGTTGTTCCCAACCCAGTCCTCAGGTTCCCCGTAACAGTCCAGGATTTAAGGATTACCCATTTGTGTCTAAGGGGTTTTTAGAAAGAAAAAATAAAAACACTTTAGATGCAACAGGGTGATCCCTAAATCCTAGACTGGGAAGGGGTACTTGAGGACTGGGTTGAGAACCCCTGTCCTAGAGCAATAACAATTTTAATGGATGTTATATACATTGCATGGATAAGTGCATTACCTCTCCAGCTCTAGTTTAACCTTAGCTAGCTACAACTATATCATACAAAAATGCTTAGAACCATATAGGATACTACCCTTACTCAAAAGGTGAATTATAAAATGTTTAACATTCTTTTTCTTTTTTAACATATATTTCAAAGAAGTAATATTTCTTTAAATCTCAGAACTCATATATAGTCACGCAATTTTTGGGGTCAAATCCTTATCCATGTTTAGTGTATTTATCGAATACAATAATTGAGAGAAAAAGAGGTTATCGTTTTTTTGCTTTTTTTTGCAGGATATTAGAACAAGATATCTGTCGGGGCCTCACCTCGATAATCTCTGTTTCCTGGAGGAAGCGCAGACTCACAGACTCAAGAGCCTCTCTTGGCCACTCATGGAACCAGTCAATGGCTGTACAGTTGACCACAGCAGGGAATTTCCTGCTCCGTATACGCAGCTTGTTGCCAACAGGAGAGAAGCATAGTGCAATCTGCCAAAAGTAAAATTAGTGGTGTTAAAGGAACAAGATAATCCTGTTCACAGATAGAATGATAAAAATGATAAATGCACATTAGAAGCCCCATCATGACTCCTGTCCAAAGCTGCATTCTCTTTTAACCTAAACAAGAATCTGTCTTGAGTTTGCAACGACAAAGCTTTACGTCCCCACTTAATACAAAAGTCAATTTATGCCACAAATATCTTATTTTCTACCATTAAGTATACGTGTTTCCTTACAACACATTTTATAAATAAGAAAACCTTGATATTGTTGAATTTTCAGTTTGCCAAGTAGGCATCTAGCTTGCAAATATGAAGAATCTTTGAATATTCTATAGTAACCAGGCTATTCCTAGTTGACAATAAAAGGACTAAAATGTATACTAAATGCTGTAGACCCAACACATGCAGTTAGAGATTTGGTGCAAAAAAAAATAGAAGAAATAACATGAAAACCCTTTTTGCTGCCTCCGTAACCTCTGTGCCAGACTAAAAGGAAATGTACCCAAATCATGACAAGCACTTCTCCTCTCACGCAGACCAAGCTCTCGAAATGTCATTGGATAATTAACAGGATGGAACGGTAAATATCTTTCTTAGAAATTAAACCTCGGTCACAAAGGTCAGATCTAATCCATTTGGAATAAAAACGTTGGAGACTAATTTCCCTCTCCAAGGTGAGAGCAGTGATGCAGCAAAAAGCAGACCGCAATTTAATGTCATTACGTATATTTTGACATGTTCTTTATAAACTTAGAAATCCTTGTTAATGGCATATAACCCTTTGAATTCCTTTGCTAAGAACACTACGTTCTAAGAAACTGAGCCAAAGTTTCCACTTGGAAAGATATCTACTTACTAAAGCTCAGCAGGGCAAATTCATAGCTAGACAAGATATATGAATATTCACATACAAGCACGTATAACAGCAGATAGCAAAGAAATTCTAGTGCCCCGGTGTATTCAGGCCTTCTCGACCTCTTAAGTGTAACAAGGTTAAACTGCAAAAGTTGCTGTAGCGTGTAGGACAACGAGTTTAACCAAGTCCTCCAGAAATTCCAGAAGACCGATTAGAGCTTTGGCAGAGAAAAACCGTGATTCTAAGGTTAGGTTCTTATTCAAAACCCAATTTTGCAAGGTAGCTATAATGCCGAATAGATCCCAGTGGTATCAGGTATCCTTTATTAGGATACGTATAGGGTGGTGCCAACCTTTTTAGATGAAGCTCCAGTAAATTCTCCATATGAGTCGTCACAAATACTAATTTATAACTTTCATCTCGCCCTTGTTGAAAAATTTTTAGGAAACCATTACTCAGCTCAATCTTCGGGCTTCCCCGCAATATTGGATTCAGATTATTTTTTCCCTTTCTTGTAATGTTTAACAATGGCTGCAAGACAAATGCTTTTCGCAATCAAAAAGTAGGGATCCCGTCTTGAGAAATAAAAGGGTGTTTGTAGCCGTCTGAATGGACTAATCAGTGTTGCTGTGTGCTTTTAAAGGATTGTGTTTGTGTAATCATATTTGAGAAGTGTGTTCTGAAAACGTATTGATTGGGTAATCACATTTGAATGGTGTCTTTTCAAGCCATCTGTTTGTTTCCCCTCTTATTAGGAGAATGGAACGCAGAAGACACAGTGATGTTGTCTACCGTAATGTTCTGAGTTTGTAAGAAGAAGAAAAAAAAATAACTGCTTTTTATCACAATTCAATATAAGGGGCAAATACCCACAGCTGCCCATTATCCTGCTACAAAGGAACCTTTCAAAATGACTGTAGGCACTGCTCATGTCTATGGACTTCATGCCCCATAATGCTCAGCGAACTAATTTCTGCCAAGGTTAATCACTCCCCAAATTCATATAAGCAGTGGAATTGCTGCAACCCCCACTCCCTTCAATAAAAAAAAATAAAACAACAATGTTAAATCTTTGAACCAGAGACTCCGCAAATTTAATGAGGTACAATGTAGTCTTTCATGTCTCTGAATTAAGGTATAAACAAAATAACTAAAATGTAAGATTATCCAAAAGGAAAGAACATTTTAAAGTGTTCACAAATATATTGTTTCTAGTTTGTTATGAAATGACACGCCTTGTAATGCTGTAAATTAAGCACAAGATTGTGGATGTGGACACTTCCCCAAAACGATGAATACATCTTTGGGCGGCCTTAATTTACAGCATGATGATGCCAACCATACTTGTAGGGCAGATATCCCTAATCACTTACAGTGCGACTGAGAATAGGGAAAGCAACAAGACTAAAGCAGAAAAAAAGCTAATGTACATTTTAGGAGACATTTTATTCAAGAGAAAAAGTAAAAAAAGAAAAAAAATAGCTTTTTTTCAAACTTCACTTTACCTGTCAGCTCTGTTTGCTGACAGAATGGAGCTCTATTTACTGACAGAGAGGAGCTCTATTCAGAATGGAGCTCTGTTCGCTTTGTCAGGCCGATACGTCATACCAACGAGGCACCAACCAGGTTAATGCTGTGTGATTTTGTTCTAATACAGAGTTTTGTGTGGATACCAAAACATTTTTTTCCTCTAATTTTATGCTTGAATAACTAATTGTTCGGGCAAGGAAGCGTGACAGTTCCGAGGTTCCACTGTATTTGTTTTAAAGCTACACTCACATCAAATTTGAACAGGTACCCTTATAAGGCATATCAAACAAAATACCTAATCTTTCCCATGATCCTCTCGTACAATGGAATTGCCAGAACATTTGCTTCTCGTGTTTCCTACAATGGCCTTTGAATCAAATATGTATCAATGCTAGCAGATTTGTGAAAACTAAAAAACAAAAAAACAAGCAAAATGGGGTAAAAACCAAAAAAAAAACATACCTGATGGGGTATAAACTGATGGAAAAAAGCTCTGGATACAAACAGAGCAGGGATTTGATTGAGGAACCACCTTGCTAGAATGTGATAACTAAAATACTTACCACCAAAAACACATAGATTATTAAATTGTTACTTTGTATGGTCTCTAACTATGCAAAGAGTGATCAAGGCCTCCTGACTGTCTGAACCATTCTATTCACAGTGTGAAAATAGAAGTGCACACCAGTGGATTCCAGTGTTCTTACAAAGCATCTGTCTTTCTCTGCAGCTAACGTGGTTTAGTGATGCTAGCGGTGCTTGGAGAGCATAATTGCCATATTAACTCAGTCTATCATTGTGATAGAATGGCCAGGGCGGCAGTGTTAACGGCCACTAACATAGCTACATTTTGTTTATTACTTCTAATAATGGCTGTGCTTTCCCAAGATAAAACGTAACCTGCGATCGTGGAAGGACTGACGTTAGAAAAGAGTGACGCCTTGTGGGGTGAGTACAATGTTATCTACAGTACCTTGAGTTGCCTCCGAACTCTATCTATGAAGAATTTCCAACAATTCTCCCGGGTATCCATCAGACCAACGCTTTTCACTTCATTCCGGACGCTTCCAATAATATTTTCCACTTCATCGTCAGGGAACAAATCTGGAATCTCACCTGAGAAGGAAAATTATAGGAGAAAGAAAAAGTTTAATAAGCCTTATGTCCTAATATCCAAACCCAGAGCATTCCAGCAACTTTCCCAGACGACCGCATGCGATGAACAAACATTTTAAGATTTCGTGGAGTCGCTATGGCAAATTATTAGAAAATTCATTGAAAATGCAAATATTATTATGGTTTATGGAAACAATTAATCCTTGGTCACTTAAGTAAAGATGTTAAAGTACTAACCGGAGGCCAGCAGATCGTTCACAAGAACAAGGAACTTTTCATCGGCTACTTGTGCGTCAGTCATTAGAAAAACTGTGCCTACGTTCTTTACACCTGCTTTAATATAAAGGTTTGCGAGGTCAGCCTGTTGGGATTAGAGAAGGAAAATTAATCTTACTGTAACTAATGCTCGGGACAACATATTTTATAACACAGACAGAGACACATCTCTCAAAGTATACATACAAAGTAAGGGAAGGAATTTTCTGTTGCACTCTTGACTTCCTGATCCAAGACAGAGCAAGAAGTACATTGTCTAGCAGTAAGCTGCTTCCCACATTGTGGGTAAAAGAGTACATATAACATCAAATACCATTTCACTCATGGGATGATTACCTTTTATTGGGGGGGGGTTGGTGGGGGGGGGGGGGATTTGACACGTTAAAATATCAAATCTATAGTTTACCTCATGACTAGAGTTGAGCGAACCCGAACTGAAAAGTTGGGGTTCGTACCGAACATTATGTTTTTTGGACCCCGGACACAAACACGGACATATCACTGTATGTTCGATAGGGAGTTCGGTGTTCGGCGATTTAATGACACGTTTTGAAAGGCTGCAGGGCAGCCAATCAACAAGCGTTTGACTCGTGTGCCCTTAGAAGCCATCACAGCCATGCCTAGTAATGGCATGGCTGTGATTGGCCAGTGCAGCATGTGACCCAGCTAGTAGGGGCATGTCTATTAAACAGTGAGCAACCTAATGTCCTCCCACCGGCCCCCACCCTTGCGCGCGGGTGGGGGCCCTAAATAACAATAAGGGGAGGACCTACTGTCCTCCCCCCGGCCCCCACCCCTGAGCGGTGGGTGGGGGCCCTAAATAACAAAAAAGGGGGGACCTACTGTCCTCCCCCCTGCCCCCACCCCTGAGCGATGGGTGGGGACCATAAATAAAAATTGGGGGGGGGGACACCCAATGTCGTCCTCCCCCCCAGCCCCAACCCCTGCGCGGCTGGTGGGGGCCCTAAATAACAATTAGGGGGGGACCTACTGTCCTCCCCCCCCTGAGCGATGGGTGGGGACCATAAATAAAAATTGGGGGGGGGGACCTACTGTCCTCCCCCCCCGGCCCCCACCCCTGAGCAGTGGGTGGGGGCCATAAATAAAAATGGGGGGGCACCTAATGTCCCCCCCGACCCCCACCCCTGCGCGGCGGGTGGGGGCCTTTAAATAACAATAAGGGGGGGACCTGTCCCCCCCCAACAAAAATTACTCCTACCTACCCCCCTCACCCTAAAAATAATGAGGGGGGGGGACCATTAGCTAAGTACCTGTAAAAAAAATAAAACTTACCATTTGAGGTTTTCTTTCTTCTAAAATCTTCTTTTTTCCAGAATAATTCCCCCCCCCCTTAGGGGTGGGGGCCGGGGGGAGGACATTAGGTCCCCCCCCCAATTTTTATTTATGGCCCCCACCCACCGCTCAGGGGTGGGGGCCGGGGGGGAGGACAGTAGGTCCCCCCCCTTATTGTTATTTAGGGACCCCACCCGCTGCGCAGGGGTAGGGGCCGGGGGGGAGGACATTAGGTCCCCCTTATTGTTATTTATGGCTGCCACGCAGGGGTGGGGGCTGGAGGGAGGACAGTAGGTCCCCCCCAAAAATTTTTTTATTTATGGCCCCACCCACCACGCAGGGGTAGGGGCCGGGGGGGGGAGGACAGTAGGTCCCACCCCCCAAATTCTTATTTAGGGCCTCCACCCACTGCTCAGGGGTGGGGGCCGGGGGTAGAGGACAGTAGGTTCCCCCCCTTATTGTTATTTAGGGCCCCCACCTGCCGCTCAGGGGTGGGGGCCGGGAGGGAGGACAGTAATTCTTATTTAGGGCCCCCACCCGTCGCACAGGGCTGGGGGCAATAGTTTTTTTTTTGTTTGTTTTTTTACAGTGAGCAGCCACTGGCTGCTCACTGTTTACTAGACATGCCCCTACTCGCGGTATAGCGAGTAGGGGCTGAATTTACTACTAAGTAATCTTTACTTAGTATTAGTAAATGTGGCTGAAAGACCAATTTCGGTCTTTCAGCCTTTTGGTAGATAACTCCCTAAATCCCACGGTATTAGGGAGCTATCTACTAAGCGGCTGCTTATTATGTTATTTTTAAGTGATTTCCCTATCCACATTTGTTTGCAGGGCACTTGTCCTACTCTTACCCCCATTTTACTTTCTTTTGCAGCCCTCTAGCCCTTTCCAGGAGTTTTTTAGAGCTATTTTTGTGCCCAAATTTCGGGTTCCCATTGACTTCAATGGGGTTCAGATTCAGGGTCAAGTTCGGGGTCAAGTTCGAGCCCGAACCCGGCTTTTTTTTCAAAGTTCGGCCGAACCCGCCGGACCCGAACATCCAGGTGTCCGCTCAAATCTACTCATGACATAATTGTGAATTTCTTTAAAAAGCTATAATTTAAGAGACAAAATGTAATGGTCTTTTTTCTTTTTATATCTAAACTCTTTCCTGGAAAAAATGAAGGAACATACCACTGATTATAGGTTATTACAAGTTCCATTACAAGTTTATAGCCGTCTGCTAGCAGATTATTTTTTTAATGATATGTGGATAAATGTAAAGTTCTTTTAACATTTCCAACTTTTATCAACACGACCCCGCCCAAAAATTTTTTTACTTTTTTTTTTTTAAACCCCCCACAAATTATGTTTTGTATAACATATACATATACATATTTGTATTGTAAATCGTTCTTTAAAAAAAACCTCACTGTACATATTTAGCAGGCGATCACAGCTAGAAAGCAGTATATGAATGTATATTTTTTTTTGGCAACAACAAAGATGAGATGGCATTCGTCTATACGATCTATACATGAGATGACACACAACACTCTGGCAAGGAACGAGTTTGCTGAAGCGGTTTTAATTTAAAGGTTTTTTTTTTTTGCAAAGGATGGAATTTAATTCAGAAACACAAGATCAGGAAATAGAATCTCCCACACAATGGAACACGCTCGTTGTATGCTGGCTCTCTGCCTCTCTCTTGACTCCAATTAAAACACACTGGTGGATACCACCCTGTGTGTCTGAGTGGGAAGATGAGTGAATAATATTACAGAGAAAAGGATTTATTTGAAAGCTGTGATAACCTTTATTATTAGAGCGTTCTTTCTCTCACAGGAGGTTCTGTACTATTCCAGTAGGGCACAGATTTTAATTATGTTAAGAGACTTGTAGATGTTCGTCATTTTTTCCTGTGCAGAGGAGTGCTGACAATCTGATTTTAGGGTTAGAAATGAGACACCGAGAAATATAGAACACTGTAGATTTAACGGTCAGTGTTCACATGTCTATATGGAATCGTTAAAACTGGTTGCCTGGGTCTCGCTGCGCATGTGCATTTAATGTGTCCCTTTTAGTCTGAAACACCAACAACTGCTCATTGAAGGAGATCCCGAAGGCCGGACGTTTGAGAGTCTACACTGAGTTCTTTAAGAGTGGCCCAAGTGGTTACAAGATTACAGATTTGATAAGATAGCATTTGTTTGTTGAAGAATAAATCGTTACACAGGTTTAATAAATATACTTGGTCTTCTACCAACACAAGTTGGGTGAAGAAGTTGTGGGAATCATGTGGGAGCAGTGGCTGACTTATCTGCTTCCAAGCTACAGAGCTGACCATCTAGCACAGGAGCAATATAATGTTTTAACTGCATGTTAGAATATAGGAACAGGATGAGGAGCCTACAGGAAGGGTTGAGGACAGAAGTCTAACTTTTTTTATACATAGACATATATTGTCAAACTGCAACTACAAGTTGATGTAGATTTTATTGTATTGCCATGTCCAAGAATGGCTAGAAACAGGCACTGCTGAGGATAGCTAGAGTAAAGCAAAGTAGAGAGATGCTGACTAGCCACACATGGGCTTCTTGCTTTCAACCCTCAAGAATAATCTCTCAAATCCTTTTCTTTCTTTTTTTTTTTAATAGAGAAAATCTTTGACCTTACAGTGTTCAACTGTTGCTAGAAAGTATGAGTTGATTGTTTTACTTGTTTCTTTTGACAAAGGATTGTGGATCACTTGAATTAGGATAGCCTACCTTTAGATCTGGAATCCCATAGCCTTTCCTGAGAGTAATCTGGAAGACTTCCAACGAGCTAATATAAGCTGCAAGACGTGTCAAGCTCTGCTTGCCGCTTCCACCCACTCCAACCAGCAGAGCATTCCCTCTGGGGGACTCCAGGATACGGTTGATTCGGCAGCTACATAGTAACAGAAGAATGATACGTTTAATAAGATTCCACAGTCAGTGCTGTGCATGGGCCCACCTCGGTCACCAAAGCAAAACTCAACCTTATCCGCTGTCCCTGGCATAATACTTACATATAAAGTAAAACTATTGTGTCAGGATGCTGTTGTTAAGATTAAATGGATGTGCTCTTGTGTGGACTCAAATACATAAATGTGTGCTCAAAACATTCTAGAAACATGTCTCTACATTACCATAAAGACCTAGAAATAAGCAATCCATCTATCTGACCATTCATTTAAAAAATATGTTTCTCTAATCATAAAGAGTTGATAATAACTTGGAAACCTATAATATAAAATTAAATTCACGGTCAGTGGTAATAAAATAGAAAGATGAGTATAAACTATGGCCACCCCCAGTCTGCTATAAAGTGCAAATTTTATGGAGCAATTAAAGAACAAATATCCAAGTATTACGACTTTTGCATAGATGAGATTACAGTTCTCTACATTATACATGCATGGGGAAAAGAAGATACTTATTAGAAACAATGTAATGAGATGGTTTATTTAAAACTCGAGTTAATATTACTTGAGTTATTACGATAATTGTAAATTGCAACATTGCAATGGCTACTTCCAGTGTACTAATTTTGATAATTCTCCTCATTCCACACTTACTGCCTATACACTTCAAAGCTTACCGAATGTAATTGTTTAAAAAAACATCTGACTGTACCCTATGCTTGGCAGGTCCTATCCTAGTGACAGGCTCATTTACGCGTTGGCTTCAGCACACCACAGCCAACACGGGTGTGCATTATTTTTTCTAATAATTCAACAGCCTGGAGTCAATTATTCCGCTTATACTACAGTTACCACAGTTTTTGTCATTAAAAAGCTCTTGTATGTAGGACTAATTTCTTACGCAACTGTAATGCGGTCCAGACCTGTCTGGAACTACTTTAGCCGTGCGTCTCCCTGAAAATAATGCACACCTTAGAACGTTCGTCAACCAATCAGATTGATGCATTTAACGCCCCTGTAGTAAAAAATATATATAAACACACACACAAAAGACAAAACCTCTCTGGCATGTAATAAATATGAATTTCAGCACTGGATCCCTTTTAAGATACCCAGCAATCATTTATCTCAACCTCCAGCCAAAGGAAACATGGCAATTACGTGCGATTGCAGCCGCTGGAGAGATATTAAGGTGTCTCAGAACGTAGTAAGTGTTTTCTGACTGCTTACCCCTTCCTCTGGGGAAATTAAAGGGCATCACTTCACCGTCTACAAAGTGTAAACCGATGACTTTGCACTTTGCTGGCTGATTTACTTGAAAAATGAGATCGGTCAATTGTTCCTCTTGTAGGAAACGTGTCATCTCCGCTGTGTTTTTATCTATTAACATGACAGTTCTGACAATTTTGCTTTGCTCGGGAACATTTCTTTTTCTCTTACAACGGTGGTGGGGCCCATATCGTATTAAAGCCTGATGCACGAGATGGACAATCTACATACTTCAAAGCAGTCATACTCAATGTAAACGGCCTATTAGTAGTTCTCTGAAAGTGACTTGTTCACTGTAATGAATGAGGGACACAGATCACTTACATGTGACACATGGCATCTTCAAACAGGACTAGGCTCATTGCAGCGTTGACCTCATTGTGGTTGTCCAACGCATCCACCAGGATTTTATTTAAGGACTCCCAAGACTGAACTGGCATGTATTTTGGTTCTCCTACTCCGTTGGCAAAATGGCAGAACATGTTCATCTCCCTCGTTTGTTCTAGAGTTTCTTCTATGTCCTGTTAATGAAGCAGAAAATCTACTACACATTGGGATACAACATGTTGACAAATATAGATTTCCCTAAACCACTTGACCGGTAGGATTTAATGAACACTGATCGCTCTGTTATACAGGACGAACATTTTGTCAGTGTTCAGCAGTCAAATCCTCAAGAAGGGCAATTAGCAAAACATATTTTTTTTTCCTCTTTGGAATCTGTAGTTTATAGTTTTTATAAGGATTTATAAGGATTTATAACCCAATTAACGAAATTAGCAGCTGAATAATACTAGATGTTATTATTACCCAATTGATGGTACTCATTTTATCGACCTCAGTAGGATGAAGGGATGAGTTAACGCTGCCGGGATTTGAACCTGCAACCTTGCATTTTTTGAACAGGCTCTTCAGTCAGGGTATTTACTAACAGAGCTACCTCACCAGCTGTGATAGATATATAGGTATATACAGTTATTGAGTCGAGAAATACTCAAGTCTGTCACAGTTCATTTTAAGTGGAGACTGTAGTCACTCTTAGCAGGACATTTGTGAACTGATCAACCATGAAGCAAACCGTGTGAAAATGGGGAATTTCTGAAGGTGAAAATGAAGGCTTTGCAAAGCCATGAATAATGTGTAGTAAGTGGCTTGTTTGAATGTGTGAAATAGTGGAAATAAGGGGTTTGTTGTGTAGGCTATATTAATACCCATACGGCAAATCATTAATATCATTGTCGTTAAGGAATCTAATGGATAAAAAGCAGGAACCCACTAATCCTATCTTAAAGGAACAATATAGTTTCAGGACTACAAATGCATTCCTGCCACTATAGTCATGAAATGCTGCTGAGGTGACCAACCCTCCTTCGATCACAGTGAAAACGGGATTTTACACATCTTTCTCCACACGCTGCTCCAGTCTTGCTGACTCCACCTCCAGGGCTGAGATCAGCTGAACCATCATCAACATTGAATCAATGCATCTCTATAGGAAGTAGGTGTTGCACACTGTGCAGCACTGGACTAGGAAGCACATCTAGTGACTGTCTGAGTGATGCCACTAGAGGTGTTACTAGACAGTAATGTAAACACTGCCAATTCTCTGAAAAGGCATTGATTACATTGAAAAGCCTGCAGGGACACGGTATGGACATTAAAACCACTACATTTAGCTGGTGACTATAGTACCCCTTGAATAAGGGGACAAGGTCCTTGTCTACAGGTTGCATGACAATTGTAAAGGGGTTTACATGTAATAAATTGGTATGATATGAATAGCCCATTCCTCCAAATTTGTAGATGTTGAGTAGAACAGGCTTGATACACTCTGCAGTGAGTTGGTCAGATTTTGGCAACAGTGTTATATGCAGTAAGGAGAAAGGGATAAGTCACCCCTCGTTTAAAGAGGGTCAGGACAAATTATCCTCTTAAATCAGAAGGTATTTTGTCCACACTACCCATACAGGAAAACACAAACTAGCACAGGAATGGAGTTATGTTAAATAGTGATGTCCCGAACGGTTCGCTGGCGAATAGTTCCTGGCGAACATAGCTTGGTCGCTGGCGAATAGTTCCTGGCGAACATAGCTTTGCTCGGTCCACCCCCTATTCGTCATCATTGAGTAAACTTTGACCCTGTACCTCACAGTCAGCAGACACATTCCAGCCAATCAGCAGCAGACCCTCCCTCCCAGACCCTCACACCTCCTAGACAGCATACAATTTAGATTAATTCTGAAGCTGCATTCATTTTTTTTTATTATTTTTTTTTTGTGTGTGTGTTTATTATACATTATCCTCCATAGCCAGTAACCTGTGTTTATTATACATTATCCCGCCATAGCCAGTAACCTGTGTTTATTATACATTATCCTCCCATAGCCAGTAACCTGAGTGTAATATAGAGATACTGTGTGTAATACAGAGATACTGAGTGTAATACAGGGATACTGTGTGTAATACAGAGATACAGTGTGTAATACAGAGCTACTGTGTGTAATACAAGGACTATTGGAGAGGGGCAGTAAATGTAATATGATAGAATTAATGGAGGAAGACATGGAGAGGGGGGCAGTAAATGTAATATAATAGAATTAATGGAGGAAGACATGGAGAGGGACATTAATTCTATTATATTACATTTTTCTTTTAATTGGATAGTGGAGTGCCCCTTTAACGTGAAATTACACACACTTCCATAGTAACATGGAGAGGGGGGCAGTAAATGTAATATGATAGAATTAATGGAGGAAGACATGGAGAGGGGGGCAGTAAATGTAATATAATTAATGGAGGAAGACATGGAGAGGGACATTAATTCTATTATATTACATTTACTGCCCCCCTCTCCATGTTACTATGGAAGTGTGTGTAATTTCACGTTAAAGGGGCACTCCACTATCCAATTAAAAGAAAAATCTATATAATCACTTTAGTAGATATTCCCCCAATGAAAACATGCATGCATCTAATTGTGCTTTTTTAATTGGGTGTATATCTGAAAACAGCTTGCAAATGTTGTACATCTTCCCTGCAGCCTTTGCAAGCCCTCCCCTTCTGTCCCCACCCAGACTTTTTGTGAATGTCCAATCACAGACTTCCCAATGCAGCTCAATGAGAAGTCTTTGCAAGACATGTTCTCTTGGCAATTGCTGCCTCTTCAGTTCGGTGCAAATAAGCTAACCAAACCAGGAAGTAACAGGACCTGTTGCCTGATTGACAGCCTGGGGAGTGTAACAAGGTTAATTTATAAAAGTGCCAATTTCTATTAAAATCTGAACTTTTTGTAAGATGAGAAAAAAAAAAGGACACACTAAATGAACCTTGTCACTTTAAGCATGTGAGCACATAAACAAAATCATGATCATGCAAAGTATTTTGGGATTTGTGTATGTCTAGAGTGTTAGTTACATTTTATTCCAGTCGAAATGCTGAGAAAAGCATCTAGCTATTATTAACCCCTTAAGGACACATGACATGTGTGACATGTCATGATTCCCTTTTATTCCAGAAGTTTGGTCCTTAAGGGGTTAAAGAGCAGTGTGGCTAAGGAAGATGACTACTTACATCATAGTATTTTTTCACCATTTCAACTTGTATTTTGTCAAATATATCGAAATCTTTCTCTTCCACCATCTTGTCTCTGTACACGCGGTTTGACTCATGAAGGTAAAGTTTCACCAAGTCCTGCGGGGTTTTCAGACAGTCGGGTGTTGAAAACAGGATGCCCTACAATAAAAAAAAAATATATATATATATATATATTTAAAACAAAATAGCATTTTTCTTGATTTGGTCGTCATTTATATAATCAAAGTAAAGCAAAGTAATTGCAGTCATTCTAAAGGAGTGGTGGGAATAGATCTTCTGTACTGAGCAAATGGTAACAATTTTGATACGTTAATGGCCTACAGGAGTATTTTTGACTTCCTAGACGTAAATACGAATTTATACCATATGTTCTAAAAAGAATTTGAAAGGAACTAAAAAAAAAAATCATTGTTTGTTTTATTGTTTAAACTTAACATAGGTGACATTGTATATTAGGGATGTGCATGATGCAAAAATTTGGTTTGGGTAAGAAAAAAAATGTGGCACTTAGCAAATTCGGGACTTTGGCACTTTGGTTTAAGTTGCCATTTCCGAAATTCGCCACTTGGGCAATTCGGAAAATCTGTAGGGCTTCCTAACCCTAACCCTACCCTAACCTAACATCATTCACATAATTTTCCCTCCCTCTCTTTTTTTGCAATTTTTCAGAAATCTGAAGCACTTCGGCACTACCGAAATTCGGCACGTCTGCCGTTCGGTTCGGCATTTCGGAAATTCAGGACTTTGGCAATTCAGTTCGGTCGACACTTCCGAAATTCGGGACTTCGGCACTTCGGATATTCGGAAGCATTCAAATGTCCGAATTGCTCAAAATTTGTCCGAATTCACTCTCGGACCGGAACTAATTGCACATGTATATCTCTACCATAAGTTAAAATAACAAAAAATAAATAAAAACACACATACATTAGGTCACTAGTTTCACAGTACATCCAGATAATATAAAGAGGAAGAGTCAAAACCAAAATAAACTAATTTAATGAAGATTATTATTTTTATTTATTTTTTTACGTAAAATGACTCTTTAAAACAAAAGTTCAGCACATATTACGCACTGAACATATACAAAATGGCAGAATAGTAGATCTGAAACAAAAATTATAGACTCCACAGTTGATGGTTAAACCTAAGAAAGGGAGTAACCCAACAACCTGTGGAGACAGAACACCTTATCGGACACTCCAGAGGTGTCCTGGAGCCTAACCCCTAAATTTGAAAAACAAAAACTCAAGTTCCTGGATACAAAAGTCCAGAAATCCGAGTATAAGCTGGAACTATAATGGCATACTATAGTACAAGAAAGTACATAGTGTGTACCCCTCCTAAATGTGTCAAGTATTTTCTTGTACTATAGTATTTTTAAACTTTACAGACTTATCTTATGCCATTATAGTTCCAGCTTATACTCGGATTTCTGGACTTTTGTATCCAGTAACTTGAGTTTTTGTTACAGAATAGTAGATCTCCTTGAAACCCACTGTTTACATATACCATAATTTATAAATGATAGATAGATAGATAGATAGATAGATAGATAGATAGTTAGTTAATGAAATTACTGAAAATGTAAAGGTTAAAAGAAATGCAGAGCCAGGTATCCAATGAAATATAAGTTTCGCACAAAAGTAACTGAGCTGCAATTAGGAGGAGCCGGACAGGACTGGGGGGTTGTGGGTAATAGGGGCTGGTCTACTTAAGTAGGCAGCCATTTTAGTCAGAGCACATTTTAATTTCCTACCTAGCAGAGTTTGTGTGCACCCTGGTGTTCGCTGCTTTGCTGAGTAGGGTTTTCCCTTTGTCACCTCTGCAGGGCCATGGAAGAAGTGGAGAGGTTGCTGGCTGGAATCCGGACGGCGGCGCTGCGACAGGACGCGGGCTGGGTTCGGGCCCAGCTGGACCAGATCCTGATGGCGGCGGCGGCGGCGAGAGATGGCGGCGGAGAGAGGCCACAGCGGGCCAAGAGGCCCCCACGGCGTTTAAGTCCCGGATCAGGACTGGAGGAGGGAGGTGACGGCGGAATGGAGGCCGTGGGCAGAAGCGGCAGGTGTAGCAGGCCCGCGGACCCCGTGGTTGAGCCCCGCCTCCCGCGGCGCGGCCCACGGCGAGGTGCTTCCCGGCGGGTGGCGGCTGAAGAGGCTGGCGGTGCGCCCCCCGGACCGGGTGGGGTGGCGCCTGGCGTGAGGAGGCGTGCGGCGGACGAACGGCCCTCTCCAGGGCCAGGACCGACTGGGATGCGGCCCGGGAGGGCGCCCAATACACTGGAGGCCGGGAAGGATGGGGCCCAGGGCAGGACGGCCCGGAGAGGGCCCCTGGCAAACCGGAAGCAGCAGGCAAGTGCTGGGGATCCTCCAGGGGCCCCCCATGATGTGTCCAGTGCTAAGGGTACATGGCTAGGGGACAGGGCAGGTTTCCCCTAAGAGGCCAGTAGTAAGGGAGGGAGGGCTGGTTAGCCATGGGCGGAAGGGGGCGGTTGGGGGCCAGGCTGTAGCGGCCCGGGGGTCTAGTGGTCGGGAGGCCAGAGAAGGGGAGACAGGGGAGGTGAGTGGGCAGCGGGCTCTATCTTCTGGCAGGTCAGGGGGTTTGGCGAGGAGGGTAGGGCAGGGGGCTGCTGAGGCAAGGGGGGAAAGCGTAGGGGCAGTTTTTCTGGGCGCAGTGGGGGTGAGGATGGTGGGGCCCTCAGTAGCTCAGGGGCCGAGAAAGGGGGGCTTAGGCGGGTCCAGTCCGGTGACAGGTCGGTTTCTAGGTCTAGCAGTGGGAGTCCATCCCCGGTTAGGTACGCTAGGGCAGGTAGGCATCACGAGAAGCGGCGCCGTAGGTCTTCGTCCAGTGGTTCCGTGGGAGGTAGGTTGGTGTCCCACAGGCATGGTCGACGGTAGCAGGCTTCAGGGGGTGATGGCAGGAGTTGTAGCCCGCGGGGTGGGGCCCCAGAAGAGCAACGGCAGGACAGCAGGCAGCGGGAGGCCTTGGCGGTCGGCAGGCGCTCCCTGGGTCGGGACGGAAGGGCTGCTGGGGAACAGTACACCCTGCCCAGGACTTCTTCTCCTCATTTCAGGTCTCGGAGCCACTCCTCATCAGTGTTCGGGAGGCACCGGGTGGGCTCCCCGGTTGGCGGGACTTCAGTGGACGTTGCCCTTCATGGAGGCACAGCAGTTCCCTTCGCAGCCCCGGGCACTTACGGATCCGGGGGCTTGGCCGGTGAGTCCAGCGGATTGATGCAATCCAACATGCTAGTACAGACACTACAATCACTGCTCCACTCACTGGGGGCGGGGGTGGTTCAGGGGTTAGCGTAGGGCAGGTGTGGGCGCAGGGGGCGGCGGCTAGGGAGCCCGGGGCGGGGACCCCGGCAGTGCCGGCGAGCAGTGTGGAGGCAGGGGCTGCGCCCAGCACAGGGGATGCGCCCAGCACAGGGGATGCGCCCAGCACAGGGGATGCGCCCAGCACAGGGGATGCAGGGAGCGAGCGAGTGGAACTAACTGGGGGGTGTCGGATGCGGCAAGGCAGCACGCCTACGTATCATTTGCAGGCCCGCTCGGGGTCCACCTCAAGCGGGAGGTGAAAGACAGGATCTGGAAGGGGGAGTATGTGGAGATCTTCTCCCTCCTTCCTTTGGAGGAATTTATTGACCTCAAGGAGGAGGATAAAAAAGATGAGAAGAAGGAGGAGGAAGAGAAGCGGAAGAGGTATCGCAAGATACCGAAATCTTTTGGGAACTGGTTAAGGGCGTTTTGCGTCCTGGCCAGCGTGATAGGGGAAAAGTCGACGGGCGTGTGCTCTTCCCTGTTTTGCTACTTGGATGGGATTTGGGAGGCATACCGCACCTATGGCGGGCTGGCATGGTGGCGGTATGACGAGCAGTTCTGGCAGCGGCTGGTGGCTAATCCGGGTATGAGGTGGGACCAGATGGACCTGCCTCTCTGGATGAAGCTGATTATGGCGCAAAAGGTGCAGCCCTTTCAGCATGCGGCTGGCGCAAAAGGTCAGTCCGCCTCGTCGGCCGCATCGCAAAAGGGACTTTGCTGGCTGTTCAATGAAGGCCAATGCAAATGGGGTGCTTCCTGCCGATTTAAGCACGAATGCTCCGGCTGTGGGGGGGCACATGGGCTGCAGCGCTGCTTCAAGAAAGGGAAGTCTGGGGGATCAGGGGCCGGGTCCGCGGTTGGCGGTGGAGGGGTTTCCGCTGCCCAGGGGACTCACCCCAGTGAGGCTAGACGCGATGGAACCCTGGCTAAGCCGCTACGGTAATAAGGCAGACGCCGAGCTCCTCAGGGCCGGGTTCGGGCAGGGTTTCTTTATCCCGTTCCGGGTCAGGGAATGCATGGGGCACCCGCATAATCTAAAATCAGTGGCGGAATTTCCAGAAGTGGTACGGGACAAGCTGGGTAAGGAAGTTATTTTGGGTAGGATGGCAGGGCCGTTCCCGGGCACCGCCGATAGAGGGCCTCCGGGTTTCCCCTCTCGGAGTGGTCCCTAAGAAGGAGCCAGGGAAGTTTAGGCTCATTCACCACCTGTCGTACACTAAGGGCGGGTCAGTGAACGATGACATCGATAAAGAGCTGTGCTCGGTCTCTTATGCATCATTCGACCAGGCGGTCGAGCTGGTAAAGAAGGCCGGGCGTGGGGCTCTTATGGCGAAGGTTGACATCGAAGCGGCTTTTCGGCTGCTCCCTGTCCACCCGGCGTGTCACCACCTGCTGGGGTGTCTTTTCGAAGGGGGCTATTATGTGGACTTGTGTCTCCCAATGGGATGCTCCATTTCTTGCTCCTATTTTGAAAAGTTTAGTTCTTTTCTTGAATGGGTGGTGCGGGTTGAGGCGGGGGACAGGGCGGCGGTACACTACTTGGATGATTTTTTCTGTGTGGGGCCTGCCGACTCCCCGGCTTGCCTGCACTTGCTGAGGACCATTGAATGGGTGGCGGGCCAATTTGGGGTGCCACTAGCGGCGGAGAAGACTGAGGGCCCGACCGGGTGCCTCAGCTTCTTGGGATTGGAGATAGATTCTGCGCTTGGGGAATGCCGACTGCCGCTGTCCAAATTGGAGGCGCTGCGGTCCAAAGTGGGAGCGGTGAGACAGGCGCGCAAGGTGACGCTCCAGCAACTGCAATCGTTGATAGGGATGCTCAACTTCGCCTGCCGGCTGATCCCGATGGGTAGGGTGTTTAGCCGCAGCTTGTCGGCGGCTACGGCTGGGGCCCGGTCTCCGCACCATTTCATAAGAGTATCCTCGTCCATGCGGGCTGACTTGGTGGTGTGGGACACCTTCTTGCAGGATTTTAACGGGACAGTGTTCTTTCGACGGGAAGGCGTGTCGACAGCCGAGTTAGAGCTGTTCACCGACGCGTCCAGTAGCGTGGGGTTTGGGGCCTACTTCAGTGGGAAATGGTGCGCAGAAAAGTGGCCGGTGGCGTGGGGCCAGAGCCCCCTTATGCGTAACTTGGCCTTTCTGGAGCTGTTCCCGTTGGTGGTGGCGTTGGCCTTGTGGGGGGATAGCTTGCGGGACCGAAAAGTGGTCTTTTTCTCGGACAACATGTCCGTGGTGCATGCAGTTAACAACCTGTCAGCAGCGTCTAGGCCAGTGGTGGCGTTGTTGCGGCGATTTGTCTTGCTGTGCATGTCCCTTAACGTGGTCTTTCGCGCGCGACATGTGCCGGGGTACTTGAACGAGGTGGCTGACGCTCTGTCTCGTTTTCAGTGGTCCAGGTTCCGGACGATGGCCCCGGAGGCGCTGGATGTGGGCCTGGCGTGCCCGGACGAGATGTGGCAGTTAGGAGCGTCATGCTTGGAGGACTTGTGAAGGCGTCGCTCGCGCCGGCCACCTGGGCCGCCTACAGTAAGGTCTGGGGTGCATGGGAGCGTTCCTGGGACGGGCTGGGTAGGCGAGCGACAGGGGAGCCACTGCTGGACGCCTTCCTGTGGTTCACCTTCCACTTGTTGGCAGGAGGTGCGTCTCCGGCGGTGGTGGACAGGACCATGGCGGCAATGGCCTTTTGGTTCAAGCTCCACGGGGGGGGGGAAGACCTTACGAAAGCTTTTGTTATACGGCAGGCTCTAAAAGGCTCCCGGAGGGGCCGTAGGGTGCCAGTCGCTAGGCGCCCGGTGTCGGTACGGGTGCTGGGGGGTCTAATTCGGGCCTTGCCTGATATCTGCTTCGATGGGTTTGAAGTGGCTCTGTTTAGGGCGGCATTCCTGCTGGCCTTTTTCGGGGCCTTCAGGATTGGTGAGTTGGTGAGTGCCACGCGGTCGGCATCAGGGGGCATACAGGCATCAGGGGTTCGCACACTTGGGGGACAGTTGGTGGTGCACCTGGCCAGGTCTAAGACTGACGTCAAAGGGGCAGGCAGGGACGTGACCCTGGGCCCCCTGCCGGGTTCGACCTTGTGTCCAGTGGCTGCGGTAGTGCACTACTTGGAGCGGAGGCCAACAGTGGACGGGTCACTCTTGGTGCATGCAGACGGCTCGTCGCTATCCCACTTTCAATTCACTAAAGTTTTCCGGATGGGCTTAGTACGGTTGGGGTTGAGTGCGAGCGCCTACGGCACCCACTCGTTTCGCATTGGAGCAGCCACGGAGGATCGGGAGATGGGAGTCTGTCCGGTTTCGCTCTTATATTCGCTTGGGTTTATTGGAGTGCTAGCTAGGGCACAAAAAGGGGGCACTCCGGTGGGCACGGGGGGTATTTATACTCTGTCTTTCCTCCTTCCCCAGGTCGTGTTGCATGGATCGTGGGCCATTCCTTCATCTTCTGGGCCGCCAGGAGGGCTGCAGCTCGAGCAAAAGGCCAGCAGCTGGGCTTTCCGATGGACCAGTTGGCAGTACAATGGTTTGGGTTCAGGGGATATGGCTGGAGGGATGTATGCGCGGCGGTGTTCCGTAGGGTGGCAGGCGGGGTGAGGCCCGACATGTTGGTGCTGCATGCGGGGGGCAATGACCTGGGCCTCATTCCGCAACGGAGACTAGTCAAGTGGATGAAACAGGACCTTAACAGACTGGTTGATCTGCTTCCTGGGGTCATGTTGGTGTGGTCGGAAAGGGTCCCGCGGCTGCGCTGGAGACACGCCCGGGACCATGCGGCCTTGGACGGATGCAGGGGCAAGGTGAACAGTTTGATGGCTAGCTTCGTGAGGAAGTTAGGGGGAGTAGTGGTGAGACACGGGGAATTGGAAGGTGGTTTGCCAGGGTATTATCACCCGGACGGCGTTCACCTATCGGCTGTAGGTTGGGACCTGCTGAACCTGGGGCTCCAGGATGGGTTGCATAGGGCACCCTTTCTCCGGGGTGGGGGAGCTCAGACAGCTTAAGGGGTCAAGGACTGAGCTCGTGGCGGGATAGGGAGCCGAGGAGGAGGAAATAGGCTCCCATGAGGAACGTCACGGACATGGAAATTGTGGTCACTGGTGGTTGGTAGGTTTCGAGTCCTGGAGGTGGCTCAGAACCTGGTGGGGTAGGGGTATCCGGGTATACCCCTGCCGTGGTTATTTATGGTTGGCACTTAAACTGTTATGTTGGAGTAAGGTTGCAAATTGTTAAAGATATATATATATATATATATGTGTTAATATGTTGGGGGTCATTGCCCGGTATATTAAAAGAAGGATGCAGATGCGAGGGCGGAGTATGGGGGCAATGACCCATATTTATATGTTAAATTATTATTATTATTATTATATTGTTTATGTTCTTTATTATTATAAATGGTTAATAAAAGCTGTGGACAATTTTACCCATATATCCTAGTGTCAGCGCATTATTGGGTTAAGTATGTGGGGGGTTATTGTCCTAGGTTCCGACTGCCCATATGGCGACTCTAGACCTGACATGTACCTACATGGATTACCAGGTAGCCAAAACAGTGCTTGTTCAAGCCTTTACAGTAAAAAGACAAAATAGACTATCTTCATGATCTTCCCTCAACCAAGTGCAAATGGCCCAACAGAAGGTAAATAATCTAAATAAATATGAGATCTATCTAGTATAAATAATACTGTAGAAATGTGTAACCATGACTTTTAGACCTATCACTCTGTATTTGGTCATTTCACAAGCACTTTGAATGGAAGCCTGAATTGATTAAGTGTCATGAGAGATTCAGGGGGGGGATCTGGTCTTGGTTCTGACGAGGAACGTTTAGATGCAGTTACAATACAAGTTAACGCTGGTTGACAGTTTGCTGTGAACTGTGAGAATCAAATACGGATGCTATGGAGAATAAGCACGGGAAGAAGAAAATAATCTAATCATCCCAGCATGGAGGCACAGCGGAGCATCACCACAACGTCCACCCCACATTGCTGGCCGCGCTGGGGATTCGGAATTCGGGTAAACCATGAATGCTTCTGCTTTGCATCTAGAAATACTACTTCCCGATACAAATAAAAATGATTAGTCTTTGATTATGAGGATGGATGGATTGTCTCTTAATACATTATATTTCAATATCATACAAACAGCAGTTCTGGCTCTTCAAGGATTTAATGTTACCTACTCAGTGGCAATGTTCCAAAGGAACAAATAGCAGGTGAGAATCCAAAGAACAGATATAAAGTGTCTAACATAGGGCAGATATCCAGTAATGATAGATCACTTTATAAATCACTGGTAAGATCTCACCTAGTGTATTGTGTTCAGTTCTATAGAGCAGATCCCAGGAGGACATAGAGAGGTAGTGATAGCACTTTATAGATCCCTGGTAAGATCTCACCTAGAGTATTGTGTTCAGTTCTATAGAGAAGATATCAGGAGGACATAGAGAGGTAGTGATAGTACTTTATAGATCCCTGGTAAGATCTCACCTAGTGTATTGTATTCAGTTCTAAAGAGAAGATATCAGGAGGACATAGAGAGGTAGTGATAGTACTTCATAGATCCCTGGTAAGATTTCACTCTAGTATTCTATTCTGTTCTATAGAGAAGATCCCAGGAGGACATAGAGAGGTGATGAGAGAATATTTTATATATTCTTTGTATGAGCATCTCTTGGTTGTCATTAGGCACCCAGTTTTCTGTACACAGCGAGTTAAAATGATGGTTTAAAAAAAAAAAGAAAATAAATCCTACACTAAAATCAAATTAGATCTGATGGTAGATGTTCTGTATTGCCACACATGTACAATCACAGGTTTTCAAGATGCATTTAATAACAAAAAAGTTCTAAAAAACTTTCACACATTCTGTATCTATCTGTTATATGTAGCTGTTACACTGTATCAACATATCAGATTCTGCTAGAAAAAGCATGAAAAGCATGAAAAGAGCTCAAAGTGTCACCGGTAAAAAAAAAAAAAAAAAAAAAAAGATCTTTCATGTCCTAAAATGCAACAATTGCTCTTGTGCATTGAATATGAGTTCAGCAGCTCTCTTTCCTGAATTCTTTACCGTCACTTTAAATTAGGATGCTTCTGTATCAAATAGGATTTTTTCTAGATTATTTCAGACAAATTGTCATCTGTCCCCCATCTGTGATCAGCGTGTAGCATCTCCGTCTTTATCATGTTACCTAGCACTATTAATGTCTAGCGTAAATGTTCAACAGTGACTTGAAGGCCCGACACGGTTCTCCTTGTCAAAACAGGTTGACAGTTCCCTTCATTACATGTCGGCCTATGATAATTGTCTCATTACCACACAGGCTAAAATCAGCTCCTCAATTAGTGTTGCTAATGAGATGAGTGTGTCCCTGTACTGTGAGAACTAAGTTTGCATTCCTGTGACAACCCAAAAATAATGTGAAAAAAATAAAAACCAATGGATCTGTTACACTAATTATTGCACTCCCCAAAAACCTAACACTCGTTTTCTGTAATTATTTTGCATGAGTCAATTTAATGAGTCTGTGGGGACAGTCAGCACTTTTTGAGCAAATGGGGACATTTTAATGTCATCACTTTGCAGTCAGAGTTCACATGATCACATATCACTTGAATCTTAGGAGAAGGTTGGGCACAAAAAATGTTTCTATGTCTTGTCAATAAAGGGCTGATTTAGTCAGTCAGAAACCGTTAGAAATTGTGTAGTTCGCAAAAAAAAGAAATCCAAGAAATGGATTGTTAAGGATAACAAGGAGAGGGTTAAAATGAAAACCAGTACAATTTGTTTTTCGTCTAATGAAAATTGCTGTTTCATCTTAAACAAGCCTGTAGGATATAGACAACAAAACAATTTTAGCAGCAAAGAAATATTACACAGAAAAAAGAAAGAAAAAAAAAAAGAAAGCATTAAAAATATTTTTAGACAGCAAAAAAACAAAAAATTTAGAATCCCAAATTACAGCATAATTTCTAGAGCGAACCCTTTGATGCCTCACCTGGAAGATATTGGAGAGGTCTCGCAAGTTGAAGATGTAGTGGAATTTAATAGCAGTAGGAAGGAAGGTGGAGGTCACTTTCTGGTGTAGAGATAAGGCCAGGTTTATGAGTTGTAGGGAGGTCTTCTGCACCGGCACAGGGAAGTTTCCCATCTTGAGATGTTGTGCCAGGATGGTGTTGTAGATTGTAGACAAGGCATCAATGCCAGGGAAGGAGAGGGCAAACACACTGAAGTGACGCTGTTTGAGAGGAAAAAAAGGAATAGAGAATCTTGTTAAAAACCACAAAAAAAAATTGGGTAAGTTCTCATTTAAAAATCCTGTCCTGCAAAGTAAATTCTAATACATAGGTAACTGCTCCCCAGTATAGGTGGCGAAAAAGGCAAAGTCTCTACAAAGGGGCATTGAGATTTCAGAAACGTATCAGAATTACTAAAGGTCAGTCAAACATAGTGGCAAAGGAGACCGTAAAAGGGGGGGGGGGGGGGGGGACTTGCTAATATTTTTAATCAGGTGTACTGATCAATGTCAAAATAAGGAACTTGTTGCTAATGGATTCTAAGTGCAACTACTTTGCTAGAAAAAAAATATATAGAAAAAAACACCAACTAGCTGGCAAAGACTCATGATTAAGATATTCAATAACATATCTGAATGTGTCTGCTCCTACCAGTGGATACTTTTCTAATACAAAGAAATTTGGAAAACCAACATTCATTATTAAAGGGCCACTCCAGGCACTCAGACGACTTCTGCCCATTGGAGTGGTCTGGGTGCCAAGTCCCACTACCCTTAACCCTGCAACTGTAAATATTTCAGTTTTCATAAAATGCAATATTTACCTTGCAGGGTTAAGTCCTCCTCTAGTGGCGGGCCATAGAACACGATAAGCGTGTTATACGACGCTGGAGGTCCTCATGTAATGTGAGGACCTCCAGCGTTGCCGAAATCCCCATAGGAAAGCATAATTCAATGCTTTCCTATGGGGAGGTCTAATGCGCGTGCGCATTAGGTCTCCCCGCCGCCGGCCGCGCATGCGCAATAGGTCTCCCCCGCCGGCTGTGGTCGGCGGGGCAGGTGCGCAGGCAGAGCCTGACCCTGCACCGAGGGACATCGGCGCTGGATACAGGTAAGTCACTGAAGGGGTTTTAACACCTTCAGCTACCTGCGATGGGAGGTGGGAGGGAGAGGGGACCTGCAGTGCCAGGAAAACGGTTTGTTTTCCTGGCACTGGAGAGTCCCTTTAAGTAGCTCCAGAACCTGCCAGTTTTATTTTTTAATATAATGCTAAAATTGCACAACTTTGAATGAAAATACATTGAAACAGAAGATTCTAAACAGGTCTGAGACACTTGGCGTAACCATGCCACTCGAACTAACAGGATATCGGTGCAATCTACTCCCCGTGGCTTAATTTTTTATCAACTTCACATTAAGAGATATTAGGCACCTTGTCCATCATTGATAGTTATTTGTGCACAGTATGTTAATAGTAGAGTACTATTCTGAACTGGATAGTCCTTACCTGCAGCCGGGGGTTGATGGTGAAGCTCCCAGCTGTGGGGTTCATACATGACACATATTGGACATTCATAATTTCTTTCACAGTGAGTTTATTGCGGTCATACCTTAAGAAATTAACAAAATGAAGAAAGGATGAGTTGGACTTGGATCCTAAATGTCCCAAGTGAATGGACCTTCTTTGATGTTTTAAACCAGCAAATAAGGTTTACTTCATTCTCATATTCCGCATGAGTGTAACCAATTCAAGTCACTTCTAAAAATAATCTAAAAGAATTACCAGTGGCCATAATCCATGTGTTGTCGAATCAAGGTGTGAGGCTGCACCGTACCATATGTGTCCACCTCTGGCATATTCATGTCATCAATGAAGTAGATTAGCTTCTTGGTGCCGGGTGGGCCATAATTCCTGCCCGATTTTTTTTCCAGTGGTTTTTCAAGAATAGCTGCAGAGACAAAGAGGTACAGAGGTCATGTAGATGTTCACAGATAGCAACCATAAAAAATATATATATATATATATATATACACACACACATACACACACACACACACAGAGTTGGGGCTTTCATATGTTTGTATTTGGGGATTGAATTCTGCAAAATACACCGATATTTTCATGCATATGGGAGCTTTTAAAATCGACGTATAACGTGACTTTTTTTTGTTGAATTACTTCACTCACAGGGTTATTCACTACACTGTTTGAGAACATAAAGTGAAATTCAAATTAGAGGTCAAAATATTCGACTAGATAACATAGCAGACTTGATTTTATCTAACTGCATCTAAGGAAAGTTACATTTGGAAGTTTTCATATGTTTCTTCGTAAGTGCACCGCTTGTTCTATAAATGAGCCCACTCCCCTAAATAAGGATTGTGGCCCCTCAAATCCCACAGCCTTTTAAGAAGTTAGACCTATCTGCACAGTGCGATGATTTTTATAGTTATGCCATTGACCTGTTTTTTTGTTTTTTTCTATGACCTTTTACAATAAGTCTCGATTTAAAGAAAAGTAAACATAAATCAGAGAGGTCTGGATAATTGCTACAAGAGATGGCTGCTGACGCCCGCGTCTCTGTAATGAGCTTGTGTTTGTTTCCTAATAAATTGCCCTCCACATTTGCTGTTTTGTAAGAAAATTGACTCTAATTATTTGTTCGAACTCTCTTTCAGGACAGATGTTTTCTTCCTCCTGAGTGTACGTGGTGTGCGTTCAAGCGGTGTCACTAGAACACACTAAATTAAAGTAGTTATTAGCCTGCCATTGCCCCATAAAACATATTGAAGCTAATGGCTGGCCTGGGTGGAGGTGAAAACTGCAAAATAAGCAGAGATTGTGAGCCTTTTACAAAATACGTATGCTGCAAATCTCCGGTTTGCTTTGTGTAATGTATCGAATATGGCGCTCAACCGCAAGTTAGCATACTTCTGGGTGAGCACACACAACCCAACGATGTCCTGTAAAACAGCACCGAAGTTGTATTAATTATTAAAGGGTTCATGAAGCCGTAATGCAAAGTATAGGAGTTTTGCCTGTAATGCATTTTATTTCAGCATGTAATGCGGAATTTTAGAGAAAGCAGTTCATTCAAGTTGTAGTAAGAGACAGGCTGAAAAAAAAGTGTAATCCATCCAAGTGGTAAGAAATAAGACTGGAGACTCTGTTCGGTCCGTAAGTTTGGTTTGATTTGTGATTTAGAATTCTGCTTGTGGCGTCAAACAGAGATTATTGATGGAAAAAATAGATGATTGACAGCTATATAATGTATGCATTTTACAGTACACGGATTGGCCCATTTCCATGCCCTTTTGCCTCTACTGATCGGTTCCTTGTAACAGCTTCTCTGTACCTAATTCGGCAGAGCTGAACGGACATATGGCCAAAATTTGGCCATGCCAAAAATCATTCTTGATTTCTGAAAAAATGGTTTGGCTGAACCAATTTTTCTGAACATGCACAATTCTAGTGAGAATGGTCAAATGAGTGAACTATTTTGAGAATGATTGCTAACCTTGTTTCCGATTTCTGTAAACTATATTTACTAGCCCTAGAGTTACAAACAAAGTTAAACCCATGGCACACCACAGGGCCATTATATAATCCAATATGAGTGAGTATGTACTTTAATTTATAAACCTCTTGGCTTAAAATAAATTAATACAATATATATATATGAAGGTGAACTTATCTGCTTCATTCCATTCAGAACTACTCAGTATATATGCCCTTTCCAAAAATGATCACACCACTGGAAACTTAAATTAAGGATGACGGTCATCAAATTTAAAAAAAATATATATATATTTTAAAGCATATCACATTTAATGGACCTTTTTTTTCTAAATGTTGTATATTAATTTTTTGAGAAAATTCCACTTTATTTTTTGAAAAAAAAAATTCTGTGTGAGCAGCCATGTTGGATAAGACTATCTGACCAACTGCTGCTCAACCTAACTTGACCACTGCGGCAGTTTTACACAGACCAATCACAGCAGCAGGCAAGTTAGGTTGAGCAGCAGTTGGTCATATGACTGTAGAGTCTGACCCAACATGGCTGCCCAGCTAGATAAAAAAAAGTGGAATTTTTACAAATAAATAAATCAATATAAATCATTAAAAAATAACTAAAAATTTTCATTAACTGTAAAGAATGAGAAGTGAATATTTGATGTCCGTTGTCCATTTATTGGGGGAGCAAATGGGCCTACAAAATAATTCTAGTTTTTCCTTTGAGACAGACGGCATTTCATTACCTTGCAGCATTGCAGAAGTCGTGTAGTAGTTAAACGGGACATTCTTTATCATATACTCATCAGGATCCAACGAAGACAACTTGTCCCCAACGAGCACCGACTTTCCAGTGCCAGCATTTCCAACCAACATCACAGGCCTCTTTTTCTCCAGCAGTTTGTCCATGAAATAACGGACTCTGATTGTTTCATTGGTATGCACTAAGCAGGCCTGGAAAAAAGTAAATAAAATAAAATACAATATATCAGATCGTTGAGATTACAAGAGATTGTGCTAACAAATACACTAGATGCTTTATTGCCAGTACAGTAAAGAAATAAAATCACTGATTCAATTTGGTGTTTTAAAAAAGGAGATACTATTCATTTTGCAAAACCAGGCATAGACACGTATAAATCCGTGTCACCTAAAAATTGAGTATATACACAATTTGTTACAGAAAAGACTTTAGTATAAGGAGATAGCCACTTTGAAGGAACTATCCCCCACCCCCCCCACCCTTTTTTTTTTTTTTTTAGGAGAATCTCAAAATATATATTTAGACAGACAGACAGAGCAGGGCAGATATGCCCTCACACCATGGAGGTGGGAGGTTGAAATTGTAGAACATCTGCCTTTAATGTACCTCGGTTACTGGGTTACTGTGTTTACATGCCAAGTTTATCACCACAGGATTCTGGGAAATATAATTAGCAGATGTAAGGTCGATTGGCCGCCTGTTAGTTACGGGTCAATACGCTTTCCACGTGTAAGATTCTATCTGTATTCATTGTACATAATAAGGGCTTTTGTGTTGCTGTCCGGTCATGCATATTATAAGTACTCGGTCTCTGCAACTTTATTGCCTCGGACAACATAAATATTCAGCATGCATGCTGACTGAGGTTGTAATGTTGTTTCATAATGACCACTTGGTATGCCAAGGACAGGAAAAGGAGGAAATACGTCCACGGTGGTCACAGAGATAAGAAATATGGTGGTAAAGTACGTGCAATTATAATTAAATATCGCTTTACGCCTGAGGCAGGAATTCACGTGTGGATGAGGAGGAAGGGCCTAGACTTGCAAGTTTGCAATGAATTAGATACTGGAATGGCCACAAACGACTGCCTGTAAACAAGCTTAGTGGGATATGAAACCCTTAATATCTGTGTAGTCCTACATTTTTATGAATTAATTAAAAAAACATTTTTTTTTATTCCATCATGGAAAACCGAGAGAGTCTTTCTTTAAGGTGTTTATTTAGCAAGGAGCTACGAATGCCAGTTCTCAATCTGAAATCTTTACGTATTGTTTCGAAACACTCAAACCAGCTGTGTCTATAGTCTACCGTTCCTCCTGTCCCTTTGATTGAAATCTAAGCAGCAGTTAGCTAGTTTCAACAACGATGAAAGCAAAGCTCAGCTGCATTGTGCGGTTTTTGTGGCTGTTGGGAATAAATGCAATGAGATTTTCAAATCATGTCTTGCCAAGAATAATGGATATATAATAGGCACCGTTGTACCGACAGCTCAGAGATCTAAGAACATGGTAAGAAGGGTCAATAAAATTGGGGAGGTTTACAAGTAACAAAATTATATAGAGCCCAGAGTGAAGGTTTTTGTATTCATAGGCGTCTAAAACAATAATTGAGAATCTCGGCCTTGTCTGTTATGATCAACTTTATATACACATACATATACACACACAGGGCCAAAGTTGGATTTAAAAAAAAAAAAAAAAAAAAATATCTGGTGTTTAGGAGGTTAGAAAGAAAAAGAGCATTGTGAGCATATTTCAGCTTCTTTTCAATTTTAGACAGGAATTCCCTACAGCTGTCGCCTGTCTCATTATTACCGGCCTTGTTTTCTGCGAATTGTCACATTAGCAAGACTGCAAAATAGAAAATCAAAACCGTCCTACCGCTCCTTTAATTCCCAGAGGCCTTCACTGTGAAAATACAGAAAATGTAACGGGAAAAAAACAACAACGTACATATATAAACACACACACACACACTTATTCTACAAACCTGGAGTGGCATATCTGCATCGAATTCAAATTTTGGGATGAGCTTGGCCCACGGCTCGAATTTCTTGCTTTCTGGGTCTATGAAGTAGTCGAACACAGTCCCCTGAGATGGGAATTTGATGGTCTTAAATTCTGTTACCCACCACTTGCTGAACTCCGACCTGTAATCAACAAGCTGAAAGACACAAAGCAGGGCTCAGGAGAAATTCTGATACGATCTCACACAATGTTTTTTTCATTATACCTTTTTTTTTTTTTTTGCGCTACGGACATACTTCAAATAAGGAAAAACATACAGAAATCAGGGACCATGAATAAGCAGGGAACCATGGTTGGAATAAATGTTCAAGCAAGATTGTAAAATTTTATATTCAGATCTACACATATTTTAGGGTACTTACAATCTTACATCAGATATTTAACTACATGTTAACAGTAGGCTCCGGCATTCTTGGCACATGCCCAATGGACCACCGGTCTCAAACATTTACTAATGTCATCACAGGTCACAATAATTGTTCCTTTGTGGTCAGTTAATACAAAGCAGTGATAAACCAACACAGCTGGGAGCTGTCCGTTCAACACAATCTCCCCATAATTGGAAAATAGGTTGCAGTTTTTGAAAATAGGAAAAGATGGCTCTGTGTCCAAAAAAAAGCTTTGGTTTGTAACCAGAGACCATCCTCCACCACCAGGAGATAAGTCCAAACCTTTATAATTTGTGTAATGTTTAAATCCTAGATATTTAAACATTGCTCTATTTCAGGATTCGCCAAACTCTGGCCCTCCAGCTGTTGCCGAACAACAACAACTCCCATGATTATCTGGCTATTTCATTCAAAGAGCAGTTCAGCAACATCTGGAGGGCCAGAGTTTGGAGAAACCTGCTCTAATTCCTTCAACCCCCATGATCACTTCTGCTTTAAGAAATGGTCATGCTGGTAGGAGTTTGAATGTGCAGCACGGTCTGCTTGAAAAGCTATACATACAGAAATAGCTGTTCTTTTGGGCTGGGGGCAAGTTACACTGACTTAGGCAGAGTTCCGGGCTGCATAGTGTCAATTCTGTGCAAAAAATAAATACATCTGTTGTCAGTGTGCACAGTGCGCTCATGACAGACATAGTCAGTTTTTTCCGTTTCAGGCCTTGATCTTCACTCCATCCCTCTGTGCGGTCCCTCCTAGCCCTCCCTCCATTTTGTAATCTGTGTTTTGCTTTCTTATACACATAACAAATCTCCTTACAAACCTGTCCACCTCCTCCCTTTCTCCCTCCCTCCCTTCGCGTGCTTTGTGCATGCACATGCTCTTATAGTCGGTGAGAAAGGTCCACTTGAATGCTTCTCTTTGAGAAGCATCTGATGGACTGTGCAAGGGGGGCATGGGGAGGAGCGCCAGGAGCTTTACTTGGTGCTGGATTGCAGGTAAGATTAACATTGAATTTGCTGCTTTTTAAGGGGGTGGGGGAAGAGGTGGGAGTATTAGGGCATGCTAAATTAAATAGTAGTAATTTTTAAAAAAGTGTTGGAGTAATTCTTTGAGCTTTTAATTCTGAGGGGACAGGGATGGCAACTAAAGAAAGGGAAACAAGATGCGTTGCATCGTGAAATGAGGCAAATAATTCCACTGTTATTCTCTGCTTGGTCATTGTGAACTCTCTACATGTTACAAATTCCAAAAAAAAAAGAAAAAAAAAAGAGTAGTTCCATAATTAGTAGTAGCCTGGTCATCATGAGAATATCAATGTAGAAGTTGTGGTGCCATTAGGATCCAGGCATCATCTGCAAGTTCTTGGTCAACATAGTTTCAAATGATGTGGCCAAAATTAAATCCTTAAGGCCCCCTGCTCAGATATGGCTAATGCAGAAGTTCTACCTCTGCATTAGCAACATTCGTTCCGTCCATATTTTAGGTTATTCTTTTCTTGAGTGGGTCTGCTGACCTTTTTAAAAATGGTTTGTCCAAGAGCTGGTTGGATGGCATGTAGTGGTTATGGTGCCTCAACTGCTCCATTAAAGAGCCATTTACAGAAGCAAATTATATTTTTACAATACAGGTAAAATGGTAAAAGTGTCATATACATTTAAAAAAATATAAAAATAAATATTCCATTGCCTTGAACATGCAGGCAACCAGATTGGTTAGCGGGATTATCTCACTGAGTGAAAAGACAGTGGTATGTAATTGATAGAAAGATTTCCAAATGTATTCACCTATAGAGATAACTTAGAATATGAGCGTCTCTCCTACTTAATAATTCTCCTACTGACAACCTCTACCGATTGGTGAAAAATATATATAAATATACACATTCCCGGTTATAAGCGTTTGGTCTGCATTAAAATATAAAATGTATGCTTCAAGGAAATAAAAGTTATTTCAAAGTTTACAAAAATCTAACTATTTCTGGCGTTCTATCCACCCACACTATGCATTTTAATAAGAGTTCCAAAGTGTTTTCTGTACATCTTCAATCTTTAACCACTCTATGCAAGGCTTTATTTGTATTCATACGTCTCTGCAAATGTCAATTTCCATCATGTCAATAGGTACAATCACAGAGGCTGCATCTGTAACTACAGCAAAGTCGGGAGCCTCCAGAGAGGAGCCAGAATAAAGAGCACTATTTTATTCCCGCCCAGTAACGATCAGAACCCTGAACATGACATGATCGAACAAGAACCCCATCAAAAAGCACAGCAATTATATGATTGATGAACAGCACGATAAACAAGCACTTTTCAAATTCAAATCCTGAAAATGTACCGTGCAGCAGAAAACGTTGAAGCGTTATTTTCTGGGTTTCTTTTTTATTAAATTGGTCCTTTTGGATGGCTAGACTTGTGAATTCAATTCCAAATGAAATCGGAACTCGTCCGGATGTCAGGCAATCAGTGGTTCGTCCGAATTCCATAATGCCGAAATGCTACACGACCGAATCATGAAGAAAACCGAAATGGATAATGTAAAAACATTTAAGTAATTCAGAGTTCTGTCCGTGGCACGAAAAAAGGAAATGATTGATGGGGATTTTTTTTTTTTTTTTATTATATTCAAATTCAGCCAAACCAAATATTTTCACCATGCACAAAATTAACTCTGATGAGTATACAATTATTAATTTACAGTTATTCTTCACATTTTTCCAATAGTTTTTTTTAAGTGGACTGTCCAATTTAAATATGAGAGTCTAGCTTAAACAAGTGCCTGCATTTGAACCCTGAGAGTGCCCGAGAGTCGTGGGACTATCAAGTTTCGACAAAAAAAGTGTAAGGATATAAATGTATCTTAGAACTCGCGCTTTAAGGGGAAAAAGAGCAGTCAGTGAGATAAAGGGCTTAGAGTCATTTTATTTGCAAAAGCAGATTTTAACCTTTTTCATTTTACAACAAAAGCCTTGACATTTGCAAGCTTCTTAATATCGATTTAATGGTTTGGCGAGAGATTAAAACTTAAAGCGCAGAATTTAAATGAATGACCTTAAGCCAATCCACAGGGAGGAAATGGAGCTGGGAAGAAATAGATGACTGTTTTAAGAATGCTTTTTTTTATGCCAAGGATTCTCCAGGGCGCAGATGAAAACATTGCGTCAAGTGCCAGGCGGACATGCCCACCCACCATGTGCTCACATCTAGTCTAGCTGATCAAGACCAGACCTACAGAAGTCTGGTATTAAGATAAAGGAGAATAGTACTCAAGAGGTCTTACATAGAAAAGTCTTAACAATTATTTACAGGAAAACTACGTAAGTGAAAAAGCATTTCAGGCAAAAAAATACCTGCTTACTTGTTGAAAGGTTTGTAGCATTTGCTCTGGACATGTGCATTTTGAATGGGGCAAAATAGAAGTATCCTGCAAACTGTATCACCACTCCTTCCAAAAGATTCAATCAAATTCAATGGACAACAAATACCGGTTTTGTTATATATAGATATGTTAGATATGACTATAAAATATATCAAAATAATCTGAGATGCTTAACATTTTTATTTTATATTCTCTATAGCAGTCGTTCCCAACCCATTCCTCAAGTACCCCCAACCAGTTCAAGATTTAGGGATTGCCCGGTTGTGTTTTTAGAAGAAAGAAAACAAAAACAAAAACACTTTAGACACAACAGGGTAATCCCTAAATCCTGGACTGGTTGGGGGTACTTGAGGACTGGGTTGGGAACCCCTGCTCTATAGCATAAAGACTAAATGTGTTTCACGGTGAAACATTGTCATACTCAATACATTCACTGGACATGTATGTATGACAGTAATAAGGGTAAATATTGTTGGTGTGATGGGTGTTTATTATCCTGTGCACTTGTATTTAACTTTGTGAATTTCATTTATTTTATTTTTTTATTTCCTTATGTGGGATAATTAATTTTTCCATTGAAAAGACATAAAAGTAGCATTTAAAAAAAATAAAATTATTTAGCAGTGCATAGTAGTACATACAAGCTTGCAATGCCACAATAGCGATTGCAAACATTCAGAAGATATAGCGGAACAGTTATAAGGCATTGCGTAAATACCGCGCATTTAAAAAAAAAAAAAAAATTCTCTGTGCTGCAGCCGTGCTAGAAACTGTATTGCAGCTGTCGGGGCAGGGGCAGAATGCACAGCGGTAACAGCAGAGGATTAGATTGAAATTGAGAGTGCCATGGAGAAAACTAAAAGTGAGATGGAGTAACAGCTCCTCAAGAGCGATTACAATATTAGGTTTCAGGGTGGGAACTGGGGGGTAGGTGGCATTATCAGAGCTATGTTATCCGGGAAAAGTCCCAGTGTTAGTCGTGTTAGGCCTCATGGGCATAGTCTATGGCTATGCTATGGGTATAGCAATTATGTGAATTAACAAAAACACAGGCATTGCATTAAACCGTACGATATGTTCCAACAAAAGTTAAGAGGAGGAAATAAAATAAAAACTATTAACGTATAGGTAGATAAGTCAGGTGATTGCCGCCCCAGAAGCGCCCCTGGATGCCGGAACAAATGGAACTACAACAGCCGGGTCCCAGGTTGTGGTTGTGGGTGTAGGTGTGGTTGGAGGCACGAGGCTTAGGCCTAGCGTAGAAAGTACGGTGTCGATCTCCGCTGCGTCTGTCAATCTGTGTCCCTTGTCCTGGTGGTGGACTATTAGTTGATGTGGTGAACCCCATCTGTATGTAACCCCTTTAGTGGTAAGGATTGACGTCATAGGTCGTAGAGACTTCCTCCATTGCAGGGTCATGCGTGATAAATCTGAGAAAAAGGAGTTCCATATTTTCAAATCGGTAAGGAGTTTTCCCCCTAGTGGCTGTCATGAAGGTGGTTTTGTCTTGCCCATTTTGAAAATTAATTAAAAGGTAACTTATGTGTATACTGTTGGTCTGCTGTGGCTTGGGCAGGCGAAACATGCCATCAAGATGCATTCCCTTGGCTTGCCTTGGAGGAAGTAGGGCTGTAAATAGCATTAGATGAAGTGACCTCTGCAGAACCTCTAATATTTACGTTTCCACCGTCGCTTTGCCTTCCAAGACGGCCATATGGTTGGATAAGGTGTTTTGGGCCGATATAAGGTCACTGACCTGATTCTGGAGTACGTGAACTTGTGAAGCTGTGTGAGTATAGCAGATTTCCTTCACAGTTGTGAGGCGTACACTGAATCCCCTTATGTCCTCCCTGACTTGGGAGATTTCAGCAGACAGCATTTGGCAGAGGTCTGACATGAGGTTGGTGAGTATCTCCATGGTGATCAGGGGAGATGGACCTGCAGTCTGCTGTGGGGGCTTGGCTGGACCTTCATACCCCAAAGTGCCTGAATTATGAAGGGCGCTGTCATCCGAGGTGGCCGAAAATTCAGGGAGATCGGCCGCTATGTTTTTGTTTTTTTTTCTCCCCATCGCATCACAAGCACACTCTCTTTGTCTGTACCAGATTAATGCACTCTGTGGGGACCCGGTATGTGCAGTTTGTTGTCCCGATGTCGGTGTTCCAAGGACCTGCGACTGTGCAGGCCAAGAGCTCACTCCGCCCCTCCATAAATGTAGCATTTTTGGGAAGTCTGATCAACCAAACGACACTGATTGGTTGCAGTATTTCTTCATATGCCAAAACAATACGGAACCCTTTTATTTTGGAATGGCAAATCAGACAAAATAAAAAATTAAAGTATATTAAAGGAAAAAAAAAAAACACAAAACTATCCTACGGAGTTGGGAGCATTCCAATAAACAGACGTATGTGTAGATGTAGAATTGGATTTTTTTTTAACCTGTTTATTTTTTTTAAAACACCCATTAGACTACAAGAAGATTACCATAATCAATTGACAGGACCCGTTCCCTGCCATTTAAAAAAGTCAATAAAAAACATTCAGCAGGGGAAAAGGGGCATCAAAGCAGTACTGAATAAAGGAGATAAATGGAGCAAGTGAAATAATTTTCAGTGATTTTTCAATTGATTGATTGCTGCTTTGGTCCGAAATTAGTCTAATTTTAATGATCAAATAAAAACAGTGCTTCCAGAGCCTGTAATCCCATTAACTATATTGCTTTTGCCGAGTTCTACCAGCAGTGGATGAAAATAGTTTCTGAACAGAAAATACTAGGTGTCAGTTACAGTAATCTTCATAATTCTTCTACAGCGTAAGCATGCGATGATCTTGCGGCTGTAATATAACTCCGCGCAGTTTTAATAAAGGCGCCTTAAGATTATATCCGAGTCAGACGTAAAACGTGATTAGCTAGGGCCTTGTAGAATCAGCTCGAAAAGGGCAGGAGTGTTCTAGAACACGGTGTACGTTTAGGACACAGCATCCCTGTAAGCATTTCTCACTGCAGGATCCACGCACAGCTTTAACCTTTCATCAAAGAAGCTGTTATCCATATTTATTTATCTTTGTTTCTGAATGATAAGGTGATTCACTGATGGTTCCAAGCAGTTATATAAATAGCTATATTTCTAAAAGAAGCCCCTTTTATCTGCAGTATTTAATGCTGAATGCGAATGTCAGAAAATCGGTGGGACTTAAGCAGGGCAACTTGTAAACAAATATAACTTAATGGATTTTAATGGGGTTAGAAGCATTTTGGGGGGCAAATATGTAAATGTGGGTCAATCAGCACAGAAACCAATAGTTAATCCTCTTTCCATTCTGCTATATAATTTTTCATTCTAAATTAGAACAATAGAAGCATAAGAGAGCAGAGGGCCTATCGCCAATTGGCTACAAAACGGTCTTACAGGTCGGGAATAAGAGTTACACTTACAGATGCATTCAATGTCAAATTTATGAAGAATAAGGAAATCTGTTCTAACAATTAAAGGGACACTCCAGGCACCCAGACCACTTCTGCCCATTGGAGTGGTCTGGGTGCCAACCCCCACTACTCTTAACCCTGCAACTGTAATTATTGCAGTTTTTTATAAACTGCAATAATTACCTTGCAGGGTTAACTCCACCTCTAGTGGCTGTCTACTAGACAGCCACTAGAGGTCACTTCCTGGTTTGTAGCAAGGATTCTCCTTGCTAGAGCGTCGCTGGACGTCCTCACGCTGTGTGAGGACCTCCAGCGTCGCTCAAATCCCCATAGGAAAGCATTGAAATTCGTTTTCAATGCTTTCCTATGGGGAGCGCTAATGCCGGCCGGTGGGCGGGATCAGTCTCGCCCACCGGCCGACGGAATCACAGGGAGGAGCGGCGCGGAGGAGGAGGCAGCAACGAGGGACATCGTCGCTGCCTCAGGTAAGTGACTGAAGGGGTTTTCACCCCTTCAGTAACCGGGGATTGGAGGGTGGGAGGGAGAGGGACCCTCCAGTGCCAGGAAAATGGATTGTTTTCCTGGCACTGGAGTTTCCCTTTAATCCATAAACTCTTTCGTGACACATAGGGGTGACACTGGTCCTTTATTGACATTAGCAGAATATTACTGTTTTAGTTAGAATGCTATCCTGACTATATATTATGTGACAAACTCCCCTTTCCAAGTGAGTTTGTCACAAGCTCCTGCTTGCCAGCCTCCTTCCCACAGACTATGGACCCTGTCAAATGTAATATAAACGTCTATGTTCCGAGGGTCTCCGAGAGTACTGTACATACAGTCACACCCTACCTGCAGACGGCTCCACTACCGGAACCATGATGCCTCCATCTCGATTCGCACCACTCACTAAACAAGTCCCTTTCACAACACAACAGAGCAGCGGCAACCACCTACCTGTACATAGTTCTGCACAGACACAAGCCTTACATGGCGGCATAGACTGGCACAAATCAGTAACCCCAGGCAGATGTACACAACAGTAGACTACCGAGACCGGACCGCCCTGGGGACCGGGTGACACTAGCAGCAGGACTGCACACCCTTTCCTAGCACAGTCTAGCAAAAGTTTTAAGTATGATAACATGTGTACCTGGCTACTGATAAACAATCAAACAACCTGTTATTAATGTGATTGCAATGCAGGAGGTATATACTACTCGGGTTGACAAGTGCAATTTTATTCCTCCTTCCCCACTCTTTTATTCTGTACCCAAGAAAACTGAATAAAAATTGTCAACTTTTTTTTTTTTTTTTTAAGTCTCCGTTCGTGTATTTGGGCTATATGGTTCGGGAACTGAAGAGCCGCACGAACCAGAGACCACCCTGGAGCTTGTTAAGCCTAATTGATACTTTGTAGCAATTACCATTGCAGTGTTCTAAATGTTCGTCTGGGTGGCTGTATTTCCTACGGACCACCACGAGGTGGCGACCATCTTGTTCGCATGAACACAGGCAGCGGTGTTTGGTCATTGCGTTCATGGAACTATTTTTGGACACTGAAACTCCCGAACACCGCTTGACTTTCATGATGTGTTAGGTTCTACAACACTTAGAAAGCCATTGTTCGGTGGAAACGTTCCCACAAACAAGGGAAACAAGCTCCAGGGTAAGAACATTGACTATGTTTGGTAGTTTGTTCGTTTTTTAAACTACCCAACTAAACCGATCTGTTTTAAGCATGGGACCATGCGTGTGGTCGGTCAAATTATGACTTCCTGGAAATTCCTGAACCCCTGAACCGATTTGGCCGATTTTTGGATATGTTGGTCACCCCGATCGGGGTTTTATGGGGTTTTATGTATTTTTAGGTACTTTTGGGGTGTTTGGGAAATGTGTGTTTTATGTGATTGTAGATAATTGAGTTTAATGCAGTGCTTGACTCCATTATCTCCCAGGCACATGGGAGGGATGATCTTGTTTTGTATGGGAGTGTCCTGGACCTGAGGGCCAAGGTAACTGTGTGTTTGTTTTTACTGTAGTCTACTCTCATGTGGACCTACATATAAGGCCAGTTGTGGCTGTCAATAAACGTAGTCCAGCTTGTACTATCAGAACTATGTGTTGTCTGGTCACTGGGAGGGGAAAGGGTTATTCTTTAATCACTGTTCCAGTGTAGTGGATTCAACGGGGAAAGTCCTTGTAAGGACTAGAGCTCCCAGGACGGAGTGTCGTCCAGTGCCTGGGGATGTCTAAAGCAAATTCCCTATTTGGCTCCAGGAGGGAGCGATTCCAGGACCCCAGTCAAGCAACTGAGACTGTGGGCAGAAGTGCTGCGGCTTCTACCTTGGCGGAGGTACCTAGATGGGGTACAGGGAGCTCCGTTACATACTACTCTTTCTATATCATTGTTAGTCTATACTGCTTCCACTGCAAGTCCATTGCAGGTATCTACTACCCTTCCTGTGTCACTATTAGCCTTTACTGCTTCCACTGGAAGGCTATTCCAGGTTTCTACTACTGTTCTTTTAAATTAATACTGGTTTAACTCATAAATACGTCATCGTTAATGCTGATCCATCAGACCAACTCAAATCAAGAGCTAGGAAATACCAATCTGTAACAGAGCCCGTTCCTGACAATCCCTCCTAGCGTCTATCAATGCTGATCATAATTTAACGTTATCATCTCATAAACCTGCTCCTCTGCTATTTATCACGGTTTATTGTTCTCTGTAACCTTTCATAAATGGTAAAAAAATGAGCAGTCAAATATACAAATGTACAAATAAAAAGGCAAATTATTGATAGTACATCTGGAGGCAGAGAGTAATAATTATTATTTAGAATGTGACAAAACATTTCTCAACTTCGCGTTGCAAGGAAACAACAAGAGGCTCATTGACATGCATGGAAGGAGTGATCCTCTGAATTTGGGATTAGAAAATGTGTCACTCAAAACCGAACATAAAGCATGTAATTCAGGAATGGAGAATATTTACAGGTTTTGATGTTATAAAAAAACAAAACAAAATCACATTATATTTCTAATCCTCACAAACTATCAATGTGACATTTACTAATCTGAGCGATCAACAATTTTATTTTCTATTCCAGGAATGGTAAAAGTTGACAGGGAAACCGTGGATTTTAAACCTAAACTGGAAATATACAGTCATTTTCCCAGCTTTCCTTTTTTTTTTGGCCACCATAGTTTTTGTTCCATCTGAGCTATTTTGATCTAAAATGTACAATTCATTTGTCAGTTTTCAACAAGTCCCTGTTTAATGAATAGGTCGCATAGTAACGCTTCAAGGTAATTCTTGGGTTTTTATACCGTGAGCCAGGACAAAAGAATCATTTAGCAATGGTTGGGAGTTCAGTTAGCAGATTTTAGTTCCCAATTAATAAGGACATAACTTGGGATATAAAACATCCACTTTATTAACTCAGCCAGAATTATAGCTAGCCTAGGGGTTTATTACATTGTATCTTTGATAATTATTGGCAAATTAACAGCTGCCTATTAATTGTTAACAAAAATACAGTTATCACCATCTCGCCATTCTATTAGATTTTTAAAAGCACTTCTAACATTATCCAGTAAAGGAATTCTCCATACACCAGAGGCAATCAGTAGCTCCCCATCCACAAAACAACTTGAGAAACAAAAGGTATTTTTCTTGAGCCGTTTTTATGAGTGGGGAACTACTGGTTGGCTGAGAGCGTCAGTCCAAGGCTTCCAGTTTGAAGATCAGAGAAGTGGAAGGATAGGGGCAGTGCTAAACAGCACTAGAGAGAAGACTTTGGGGTTAAACCTTTGTAATCATCCCAATTAAGTTGTTATGGTGCCCAGATGTCCCCTTTAAGCAATCACTATCTTTACAAATAATATTTATTAAAGTATTAGCTGAACCATCAGATACATTTCCGATTCAGCACCAAGAGGGACTTCATGGGTTATAGCAACACTTTTCTAACATTTCCCCAATACTCCCAAAAAGTTCAAATTGTTAGCGCGTCCGCAAAACTGAAGAATACCTCCCCCTTGCATGCAACAGTCACCATCACTAACAATTCCTTCTTAATCAATTTAGCAAATGAATGACAAATAAATACTGTCACAATCGATTAACATAGCGAAATCAGTAACACAACCAATACACGTGTACACTATAACACATGTCAGATGTAACCATGCATTAAGGAACACTCCGGCCAGGTGCATTGCTAGGTTCAAGAAACACCTGGGGCTTTAAGGTACACTCCGGACCCCTAAAGCACTTTAGTTTACTGAAAAGCTGTTTGTGTCAAAAGTTCATTTTGCTAAAAACGCAGATTTCATTAGAAATTTACACTTTTAGAAATTAACCTAGTTACAGCCCCCTGGCTGTCAATCAGGCTATCAGTCCTGTTACTTCCTGGTTTGTTTAGCTCAGTGGAACTAAACTCAAGAGGCAGCAATTGCCCAGAGCACCTGCCTTCCAAATACTTCTCATTGAGCTGCATTGGGAAGTCTATGATTGGACAGGCACAGAAAGTCTGGGTGGGGATAAAAGGGGAGGGTTTGCAAAGGCAGCAGACAAGCTGTTTTTAGAAATTTCCCCAATGGAAAAAATGCATAATTAAATACATGCAAGTTTTCATTAGAACTATATCTACTAGTGTTATTTTATGGGCAGTGGAGTGTACCTTTAAGCGCAAAGAAAAACTTGATGACCCCTACACTAAAAGAGAGGTGGGGATAGGTCATGACATATCCTCAACTTTTAGGTTATATTTCCTCCTCTCTACTCAAGGAGAGAATGTTGCCAATATCTCTTGAAGCTCAACAAAATTATTCTCAGAAATAAGCACATGCTGCACAGCTGGGTATTCAAAGTTATCCTGCCACGATACTCAATTAATATAGGGGGGTGCATAAAAGATCTATTCCCCAATACCCCTTCCTGACAGTCACCAGGCGAGCACAACCTCCTTCCTCTAAGTAGCCTGAAGGAAAACTAAACAAGAATTTTTATTTATTTTTATACTAGGCAGCTGCCAGCTGTTAAATTAAGAATAATAAATAAACCACTAATATCCCTTTACCCCCACCCCCAAAGCACCCCACCCTAGCATTGCCTATGACATTGACTATGCCTATGACATGACATTGACTCCCATTGTAGTAGAGTCCTGATTTTTTAGTGGCTATTTAAGTGCCCTTTGCTTTTTATTTTGCTTGTTTTTAGACGGTTGATAAACACAGCTTTTGTCAAGACAAAACTTTCTCAATGAGTACAGATTCCCACCGCTATGGTCTAGTTAAAGCAGGCACGGCCGTGTAAGGTTCCCAAAAATCAGGGATTTTGTTCTAAACTTTTGGTACAGGCATTAACCTATGCAATGAAGGTGATAGTCGCTAAGACCCTATCCATTATTTAACAATGTTCATAATATCGTACCTGGTCCTGAAACATGGCTCCTCCAAACGCCCACACTGCTGCGAATACGAAGTAGAGCTCATACAATTCCTTGGGACAATCTGGAGGGGTGTTTTCTTTGGTGAGCAGACACTCCAGGAGGTAACACAGCATTTGCACCATACTTTGTTCAGGGATTGGGATGATCTTCTTAAATCTGATCAGCAGACAGAGAACAAATTTAAAGATGTTCATTTATTCATGCACGAATATATATTTTATTACACATTATTGCGATTTCAGAGTTTTGTTTTTTTTAAATGTAATACTTAACAAAAATCATCACATTACATGCTATCTCAACCTAAGAGCATTTGGCAGATTGTAACAATGTTCTACCCTGTATGTGCCATCTCTAGACTGATATTTATGCTTTTTTCAAAGTGCATTTGTAGGAGTGCATCCCACCTCTCCCTGGCCTTTAACTTTGCGTGATTAGGAGATAATTGCGTCTGTGCCATTTTTTCCCATAGTTCCCGTTTATGGATATCAGTTGTTTTAAGAGTTTTTCGCTCGGCACATATTTGGCCATCCATGTCCTAGTTAGCAATGTGAAAGGTGCAATCAGTACTTGGGATAGGTGTGATGCACAGGAGGGGAGGCCCTTGTTTGCACAGAAAATCATCGACCAACTCTCCTGGGGCCGCACTTATTTTATCATATTAGGGGCCAGACACTCGTGCCATACTTATATCAGGTAAAGTTGAAGAATCGCATAACACTCCTTAATACCAAGTGTAGCCTCCTACCGCCTCCTCTTCCCTATGGATTTGTTTTACAACTAACTTTTATTTTATTATATTTTATTGAAAACAATAAAAACTACTTACAAACAAACAGAAATTACAATACTAAATAGAAATTCTTAGCAAAAAAAAAAAAAGGTCTAAAAGGGTAGTATTTAATGATCACCATAACTTTATCACAAAGTGTTTTTGGACAGCTGTAGAAGGAAAAAAAGTTGGGACATAAATACACAGAATAAAGAGGCTCCTAAAATCAATTTATGATGAAAAATTCATCTTGCATCTTACATAAGACTCATTATGCAAAGAGAGATTGGTTACCCAATACCCACTAGAATCTAAAAGTTTGTTATCTGGATAAACAAGGAGAGATACAAAACGTCTTATTTATTGATACACAACAAACCCGACCCTTTCACACACACACAAAAAAAAAACAATAAAAAAAGCAAGCGTCAAAATATTATTTTATGTGACTATTATATAAAATGGTTTATAGGCTTTTCTTTGGAAGAAAGAGAATTTTGTATGAAAAACGAAAAAACAAGAAAGTATTTAACTAAGTAATTCAAGTCTTAGAAATAAATATTAAATTATTAAATATTGTACTTGTCACGTTTCCCATAGGACACTGGTTCATGTAGCTCATAAGACTTGGACCCACTGAAGTGAAAGAACTGACATGTACATCAGTAATGTAAGCGTGGGCGTTAAATTATAAACGGTGGAAACTTCACATCATGAATTTGAAAAGTCAGCGATGATTCAAAACGAACTCAATGCTAGTTCAAAACAATAATCCGTCTCAATTCAAGAACAACTTGCATGTAAGACAACTCAGTCATGTAGAAAATAAAAGAGACACTATAGTCCCCAAAACAACTTTAGCTTAATGAAGTAGTTTTGGTGTATAGATCATGCCCCTGCAGCCTCACTGCTCAATCCTCTGCCATTTAGGAGTTAAGTCACTTTGTTCATTCAGCCCTAGTCACACCTCCCTGCCTTGCCTCCCTGCCTTGTGACTTGCACAGCCTTCCTAAACACTTCCTGTAAAGATATTTGAGGTTCTTGTATTGCATAGTCTGTCTTATTTAGAATTTCTTATCTCCTGCTCTGCTAGTAGCCTCTTAGACCCTGCAGGAGCTTCCTTTGTGATTAAAGTTTAATTTACAGAGCGGGAGATAAATAGTTCTAAAGTAAGTGAACATCTGATTGAAAATGTAATCATTTTTTTCCATGCAGGCTGTGTCATGGACAGAAACAAAAGCGATTTAACTCCTAAATGGCAGTAAATTGGGCAGTTGGACTGCAGTGGCATGATCTATACACCAAAAGCTGCTTCATTAAGTTGTTTTTTGGCAACTATAGTGTCCCTCTAAATAAACAGGTGTTAGCACCTGTCTAGATAGTCCGTTTAAACAAGTGAAATAGGCTTTGTGTTAAGGAAATCAGAGTTACCCATTTAAAAGGGATTCTTGCTAAAATGCACTCTAGCATCATTGATTTTAATAAAGCGAGGTACCCCGGTTTGCCATAACCGCAGCAGCTGTAGATATTACAGTTTAGCAGATATTGCAACAACTGTAGATAAAAAAAAAACATGTGACCAACACCAGTGACTGGCCACAGCCTCTGTATTTGAGCTATACATTGTATATAAATTGCACATGACTATCAACTGCTACTCTCTGAGCTTGAAAGGCAAGTTTAAACACACACACACACACACACAATGCCATTGAGAGATTATACAAGGATTTTAAAGGAGAGTCTGTGCTAGGCTGAGACAATGACAACTTGTGTGTCCTCAGGAAAGAAATGGGTTAACGGTATAACTGGAAATGACCTACTGGCAGGAGATTTTTCCTTCTACAGAGCTACAAGACTAGCGCTAATGTATTCCCTTTAAGAATGACACTTACTCCTTCAGGGTCGTACCCCACTCCATTAATAAGAGGCTAGTTTACTTGAACAGAGAGCAGTCGATTCTCCAAACCAGCTTCCATTCAAGCAGCGGGCCTGTTGATGATCACTGAAAAGGTCGCATATGATATGATAGATGCAAATACTCCGCTAATGGAACAGTATCAATTCCATCGGAATGCTAAGAGGCCATTTGCTGACAGGCAGGAGAGTGATCCAAATGAGGGTGGGTAAAGGAGAGATTAGGCAAAGGAGCCAATGAAGCCATGACTGTGCATGGACCAGGAGTAGGACGGAGGCCAAGGTCAAAGATTAGAGGACACACATAGGGTGCCGCGTCGGAAATCTCTGCAAACAGGAGGAGACTAGACAGCAGATAAGAAAGTTCTACAGATAATCACCTCTAGTACAGATTGGTATAGTATGAAAAATGGCGACCTAAATGGGTATTTCAAAATGTTGCTCTAAATTATATGACTCTACTGTGCAATCATGCCTTTTGTATTATTTGGCAGACATTGGTCTTTACAGGATAATGGAGGTATGTTTATGGGTAGCCAGTGGAGCAAACGCTGATTAACAAGTCATCATGGGAGATATGCAAATGTGTAAACTGCTCCGGCAAACTCCACCAGTTTCACAGGTTTATTATGGAACTCGCAGGCAGCAGTGTTTCCACCTTTCAGAGGTCTATCAAATCAGACAGAAAAATGTACACTGATCAGCTACAACATTAAAACCACTGACAGGTGGGGGCCATAGATGCCCAAGGCTCATTGATGTACGTGGGGAGCGAATGCAAGCCCGCCTGGTCCAATCACACAGAAGAGCTACTGTAGCTCAATGTTATGAAACACTTAATGCTGGCCATGATGGAAAGGAGCCAGAACAAACAGTACATTGTAGTTTGCTCTGTATGGAGCTGCATAGTTCCTGGTCGGAACTGGTCGGAGTTCCCATGATGATGCCCTATCCATAGCCGAAAGCACTTTCAATGGGGATGTGAGCATCAGAACTAGACGGCAGAGCAATGGAAGAAGATTGCTTTGTCTAATGAATTATATTCTCTTGGAAGGGATTTGGCCCAACAAAGTAGATGCTGAGAATTGGTAGTGACTTCCCTGCTTCAGCATTGGGGTGGTGGTGATCTCCTCGCGGCCTGCAAACTCGCTTGCTCAGTTTGGTGTGGTGGGTGAGCAGGGTCTCTGCAACATCCATCCTTCATAAGCACGCACCGGGAAAGCACTCTATTAAAGGGGTAAGGGTTGGTACAAAAGCATATATAGCCGCAGGGCCGGACTGGCCCACCGGGACACCGGGAAATTTCCCGGTGGGCCGGCACACTAGGTGGCCGGTGCGCGGCCGCCTAGTGTGCACCAGCCCGGGCCGCAATTACAGGGTGACCGGCAGGAGGGGATGCGCTCCCCTCCTGCCGGTCACAGAATGTAGCGTGGCCGGGCTGGCAGACCGGGTAGGGGCAGTGGCACTGGGCCAGCCTCTTCTCCTTGGGGGCCAGCCTCTTCTCCTGGGGGGCCCCCCGAGGCTGGCCCTGCTTAAACCCGGCGGGCAGGCAGGCTGGCCGGTGCGCGAGGGAGCACTCTCCCCTGAGTGCTTCCTCTTCAGCTCACTCGCGCACCGCAATGATACCGGAGCCGGAAGATGACGTAATTTTCCGGCGCCGGTATCAGTACGCGGCGCGCGAGGGAGCTGAAGAGGAAGCACTCAGGGGAGAGTGCTCCCTCGCGCACCGGCCAGCCTGCCTGCCCGCCGGGTGACCGGCCCCCCTGGAGCCCAGCAGCACCACTGGACCCCAGGGAATCCCCTCAGCACTCCAAAAGGTAAGGAGGCTGAGGGGTTTAAATTAAAAAAAAATGTGTTAGTGTGTGTGTGTGTGTTAGTGTTACTGTGAGTGTTAGTGTGTGTGTGTGTGTTAGTGTTACTGTGAGTGTTTGTGTGTTAGTGTTACTGTGAGTGTTAGTGTGAGTGTTAGTGTTACTGTGAGTGTTAGTGTTACTGTGAGTGTTAGTGTGTGTGTGTGTGTTAGTGTTACTGTGAGTGTTAGTGTGTGTGTGTGTGTGTGTGTGTGTGTGTGTTAGTGTTACTGTGAGTGTGTGTGTTAGTGTTACTGTGAGTGTGTGTGTTAGTGTTACTGTGAGTGTTAGTGTGAGTGTTAGTGTTACTGTGAGTGTTAGTGTTACTGTGAGTGTTAGTGTGAGTGTTAGTGTTACTGTGAGTGTTAGTGTTACTGTGAGTGTTAGTGTTACTGTGAGTGTTAGTGTTACTGTGAGTGTTAGTGTTACTGTGAGTGTTAGTGTGTGTTCGTGTTACTGTGAGTGTTACTGTGAGTTCGTGTTACTGTGAGTTCGTGTTACTGTGAGTGTTACTGTGAGTGTTAGTGTGTGTGTGTTAGTGTTACTCTGAATGTTTGTGCGTGTGTGTGTTACTGTGAGTTTTAGTGTGTTAGTGTTACTGTGAGTGTTAGTGTGTTAGTCTTACTGTGAGTGTTAGTGTGTGTGTTAGTGTTACTGTGAGTGTTAGTGTTACTGTGAGTGTTAGTGTTACTGTGAGTGTTAGTGTGTGTGTGTTAGTGTTACTGTGAGTGTTAGTGTGTGTTAGTGTTACTGTGAGTGTTAGTGTGTGTTAGTGTTACAGTGAGTGTTAGTGTGTGTTCGTGTTACTGTGAGTTCGTGTTACAGTGAGTGTTAGTGTGTGTTCGTGTTACTGTGAGTGTTACTGTGAGTTCGTGTTACTGTGAGTGTTACTGTGAGTTCGTGTTACTGTGAGTGTTACTGTGAGTTCGTGTTACTGTGAGTGTTAGTGTGTGTGTGTGTGTGTTAGTGTTACTCTGAATGTTAGTGTGTGTGTGTGTTACTGTGAGTGTTAGTGTGTTAGTGTTACTGTGAGTGTTAGTGTGTTAGTGTTACTGTGAGTGTTAGTGTTACTGTGAGTGTTAGTGTGTGTGTGTGTGTGTTAGTGTTACTGTGAGTGTTAGTGTGTGTTAGTGTTACTGTGAGTGTTAGTGTGTGTTCGTGTTACTGTGAGTGTTACTGTGAGTTCGTGTTACTGTGAGTGTTACTGTGAGTTCGTGTTACTGTCAGTGTTACTGTGAGTGTTAGTGTGTGTGTGTGTGAGTGTTTCTCTGAATGTTAGTGTGTGTGTGTGTGTTACTGTGAGTGTTAGTGTGTTAGTGTTACTGTGAGTGTTAGTGTGTGTGTTAGTGTTACTGTGAGTGTGAGTGTTACTATGAGTGTTAGTGTTAGTGTCAGTGAGTGTGTGTCTGCTAGTGAGTGTTAGTGAGTCTGTTTGATGTCTGTTAGTGAGTGTGTGTTTGTCAGTGAGAGTGTATGTTTTGTAAGTGAGTGTGTATGTATGTCTGTCGCTGAGTGTGTCTCTGTCAGTAAATGTGTGTGTCTGTTAGCTAGTGTGTATGCGTCTGTTCGTGAGAGTGTGTGTGTGTCTTCAGCACTTACCTTTCTCCAGCGCCGGACTCCCTTGGCGCTGGGGATCCCTCCGCCGCTCAGCTCCGAATGCGCATGCACGGCAAGAGCCGTGCGCGCATTCAAACCGCCCATAGGAAAGCATTACTCAATGCTTTCCTATGGACGTTCAGTGTCTTAGAATCGCGGAAGCTCCTCTAGCGGCTGTCAGTGAGACAGCCGCTAGAGGCTGGATTAACCCTCAGTGAACTGCTATGCTTTTAGCTGCAGGGTTAAAACTAGAGGGACCTGACACCCATACCACTTCATTGAGCTGATGTGATCTGGGTGTCTGTAGTGGTCCTGTAGCGGCTGTCAGTGAGACAGCCGCTAGAGGCTGGATTAACCCTCAGTGAACTACTATGCTTTTAGCTGCAGGGTTAAAACTAGAGGGACCTGACACCAGGGCCGGATTAACATAGGGGCTGATGGAGCTGCAGCTCCAGGCCCAGGCCCATGGAATAGGCCCATTTTAAAAAAAAAAAAAATTTTTTTTTTTTTTTTTACACACTGCTCTTAGGTTTGCCACCTGTCTGGTATTTTACTGGCACAGCCGGTATTTGAGGCTGTCTGGCCGTGTCGGTATTGCAGTAATACCAGCAATACAAATGCAGGTATTTTTCTCAGAATAAATGGAGATTACTCTGCAATACCAGCACCGGCCAGTAGGGGTCACTGTGTGTGAGAGAGGCAGGTATGGGAAGTTACAGCATATCCCTGCCTCTCTCTACTACTCACTGATCCATGAGGGAGCAGCAACACAGCACAGAGTCCAGACAACAGCTCTAAGTGAGGGATGGGGGGAAAGATAGTAGGGACACATGGGGACACTGAGACACTAGGGGACACATGGGGACACTGAGACACTAGGGGACACCGAGACACTAGGACATATGGGGACACAGACACTGGGAGACCTGGGAACACAGACACTTGGGGACACTGGAAAACATGGGGACACTGAGACACTAGGGGACACTGGGGACACATGGGGATGCTGAGACACTAGGGGACACTGGGGACACATGGGGATGCTGAGACACATGGGGACGCTGTGAGACATAGGGACATTGGGATACACTGAGAAATTTGGACACGGAGACACTATGTCCCCATTTCTCCCAGTGTCCCCATGTCCCCCAGCCAGTGTCCCTAGTGTCTCAGTGTCCCCAAGTCTCCCAGTGTCTGTGTCCCATGTCTCTCAGTGTGCCTAGTGTCCTCATGTGTCCCAGTGTCCCCATGTCTGTGTCCCCATGTCTATGTCCACAACTGTCCCCATATCTCCCAGTGTCCCAAGTATCTGTCTCCCAGCCAGTGTCCCCTAGTCTCCCAGTGTCCCCTTGTCTCCCAGTGTCTGTGTTCCCATGTCTCTGTGTCCCTAGTGTCTTAGTGTCTCCAAATGTTTCAGTGTCCCCATGTCTCTCAGTGTCCTCAAGTGTCTGTCTCCCAGCCAGTGTCCCCTAGTCTCCCAGTGTCCCCTTGTCTCCCAGTGTCTGTGTTCCCATGTCTCTGTGTCCCTAGTGTCTTAGTGTCCCCAAATGTTTCAGTGGCCCCATGGCTCAGTGTCTATGTCCCTAGTGTCTCAGTGTCCCCATTTCTCCCAGTTTCCCTAAATGTCTCAGTGTCCCCATGTCTCCCAGTGTCCCCATGTCTGTGTGTTCCCGGGTCTCTCAGTGTCCCCATGTCTCTGTGTCCCCAGGTCTCACTGTGTCCCCAGTATCCTAGTGACATGGGGACACACTGAGACATTGTGACACTGGGAGAAATGGGGACACTGAGACACTGGGAGACTAGGGGACTGGGCGACATGGGGACACTGACACTGAAACATAGGGACACTGGGTGACTTGCGAGACTGAGACACTGGGAGGCAGGGAGACATTGGGAGCAATCCATCTATACAGCAGAATCAAACTGTGAGTAGTTTGTTGGTGATTTTACAGAATTTTCTCTGATGTCACTCCTTGTGATTATACAAATGATTAAGGCTGGTATTTTTTTCCCAAGAAAGGTGGCAACCCTAACCACTCTTCACATACTCTTGCTTAAAGGAGCACTACAGGGTCAGGAACACAATCATGTATTTCTGACCCCATTATGTTAAAACCACCACCCTGGCCCCTTCTTGCTTCCCTAAGTATAGTAAAATATAACTTGTATTCAAGTCTGCAGCTGCTGGCTCTGCCTCTGAACTGACTGTCTGCTGACATCATCAGAAGTGGTGGTCTGAGCAAATTACAATACTTGCCCATAGGATTGGCTGAGACTGTTAACTAGGCAGATCAGGGGCAGAGCCAGCACAAGTCCAACATAGCCCTGGCCAATCAGCATCTCCTCATAAAGATAAATTGAATCAATGCATCTCTATGAGGAAAGTTCAGTGTCTGCATGCAGAGGGTGGAGACACTGAATGGCAGTGCTGCACACTAGGCAGTACTGCCACAGGAAGCACCTCTAGCAGCCATCTAAGGAGTGGCCAGTGGAGTTATTTTCTCTGAAAAGACAGTGTTTACTGCAAAAGGCCTGAATGGAATGATTCTATTTACCAGAACAAATACAATAAGCTGTAGTTGTTCTGGTGACTATAGTGTCCCTTTATGTTTGGAAGCTTAAGAGGGATGTATGGGAACAAAACCTGTGTGGACTGGCTGACAATAAAATAAGTTTAGGTAATGCTGTTGGTCTCTCTAACACTGTGGTATGTCCCCTCCTTTCTTCTACACTCACTACATACACCTTTTCTCTGTCCCAGACTATATACCAGGAACTTCTGCCTGCTAGTAAGAAGATAAGGAGACAAGTGGACCAGCGAGTGCTAGGGGACAGTCCTTAGAAAGCATGGAGTGAGCGCATCATTAGACGCATTTATGTCAAGCTCAGAATGCTGCCTGCATAGTATGCCCTTAGTTGGCCAGCCTGCAGGATTGGCGGGCAGCCTGACATGCATTCATGCCAGGCTGTCCTTCAAATTCTTTGGACAGACATGCCCCCTTTTTGGGCATGTTCTCCCCTTTTGGCAGGTCTGGTTACGTGATTCGCACCAGTGGCCCACCCTTTTACCCTGCCCATTGACTTCCTGCTTCACTGGACACTGCTGTTAGGGGGTATGGATTTACTTGAAAGATGAAAGCATAAATTAGAGAGAGATTAGCATAGAGTATGTGTTTTCTTATAGCTGCATCCTATGAGTTTCCCTCCAACACCATCTCCATCAGATACATGACGCTTGGGAGGTATGACTGTTTTAGTGTTTTTGGTAGATAAGATTCTGTAAATAGGCCCATCATAATTGTCAGCACCAGGCCCACTGGGCTCTTAATCCGGCCCTGCCTGACACCCATACCACTTCATTGAGCTGATGTGATCTGGGTGTCTGTAGTGGTCCTTTAACCCCTTAAGGACATGTCAGGATTCCCTTTTATTACAGAAGTTTGGTCCTTAAGGGGTTAAGTGTGTGTGCATCTGCATGCACTGGTGTACATACCGCGGTCGCAGGGGTCGCAACCCCTGCGACCAGGTGCCCGCCGCCATGTGTTGCGGCCCCGGCCTGCGCAGAGTAAGCGTGCGGGGGGGGGGGGGGCAGGGATCAATTTTCGCACCGGGGCCCCATAGGTCATGTGTTTGCCACTGGGTAGGGGAGCTTCTGTTCCCCTACCCGGTCTGACAGGAACCTGCAAGCGAGAACGCTCCTCCCGCGAGCAGGCAGGTTGGAGCGTTGCCGTGCGTTACCATGGCAACGCTCCGACCTGCCTGCCGTTCTCGCGGGAGAAGAGCGAAGTCAGCCTGCAGCCAGAGGAGCTGCAGGCTGAACAGCACGCACCACCACTGGACCACCAGGGATTGAAAAGTCCCCCCTCTCCCCTGGGCCCTGACCAAAGGTAAAGGGGGAGGGGATTAAAAAAAGTTTTTTTTTATATAAATATATCAATGCTATAACCCCCCCCATACACACACTATACTCCTCCCCCCCACCAACAGCACCCCTCCACACACACAGAACCCCCCCCCACACACAGAACACCTTCACACCTTCACGCACACAGAACTCCTTCATGCACGCAGAACCCCTCCACACATAAAAAGCACCCCTTCACGCACACAGCACCCCTTCACGCACACAGCACCCCTTCACGCACACAGCACCCCTTCACGCACACAGCACCCCTCCATGCACAAACGATTTCTTTCATGTTTGAGTGCTAGTTTTCAGTTTTTTTCCCGCTTCCATATCTGCGCACTATGCTGGCGCGATGCATTACGGGGCTGGTATGGAATTTTTTTTCAGGGCTGCTTTTCATTCCCAGTCCGGCCCTGTATAGCCGCCTGTCTCTTAGCCCTCTTTGCTCAGATGTACTGTGCTTACCATGGTGGTCACTTCAATTTGCCTACCCTACATTATTGGATTACCTGGTATTCGACACCCACCTGACCCTTGTGGGTGGGGAGTGAAATCGTCAGTGTGCAATGATATTACCTGGATCTGAGAGTGTCCAGACACAGGGGAAGGTATTTGTCAAACAGGATTGTCAGATTGGCCTTTTCTGATTGGACCTCCCTCTTGTCAATCCAACTGGTTACCGGTGGATTCCATCCCAGATCTGCTGGATTGATGTAGAGAATCCCTGAAGAGACATATACATGTCAAAATAGACCCGGACACGAATGTTAAAGGTGCAACCAAGAATACAGCTGGTGATTATTTTGTATGAAAAAATATTGGGACAAAGTTCAAAAAGTGAAGCAACTAGCAGGAACATCTAACTGGTTTCCATGGAGATGTCTCCACCTTTAGAATTATGATTCAACAATACACAAAAAAAAAGTAGTCATTAAGGCAGACTGAAGTAGCCCTCAACAGCCAGTAGGTGGGTGTCAGCAACAGAGTGGGGAAGATTATGATGGGTTTCTGTTGGGATCTGGTGAGAATGAGATGGTTTTAAGTCTTTGTATTTTTCACCATTCTCATTGGGATGATGGTCCCAGTCATGATGTGTTGATGTAGGCGACTATCTTGCATATCTTTTGGATTCTCAAATGGTTAAAAAAAATAAAATAATAATATTCATTAACAACCTCTCTGGTAATCAAGGAATAATTTGCCATCAATCATCTCTGGCCTCCTTCCAAAAGGATGATTATGAGATGTTATGATTAGGTCACTTCAAAGGATTTGTCATTTTAGTGCCGGTTAAAGAAGCTAAATAAGATCCTGGTTACATGTCGATATTTACCCGCTCTGGATACTGTAGCTGGAGTTGCAGTTCGCAAATGACTGATTTCAAACACCAGACGCATAGTTGGGTTCAGTGGGATACGCTCATTACTGGCTAATGTAAGGACCTAAAAAAAAAAAAAAAAAGACAACAATCAGCAAAGTCACGTGGAAGGCAAAAATTCTGGATATGTACAGGCATAGAAAAATTGCCTCTGTTTTGTTTTATGTTTTTCTTCCATCTAACTAGTTTGAGACGGTTTACTTTTTACAGGTAATACAAAAACCTGACCTTGGCTACTGTGTATCTGAAAAAGATAAATACTTTGAGCAAATCAGCCACTGTTTACCTTATTATCATCCATGACCGTGTTCAGGGACTCAATCCACATTGGATCAATATCTCCATCAAGGACAATCCACTTGGGTCCATCATGTGTAACGTTTGCCAGTTCACGCATGATTGAGGAAAAAAGCCCTGCAGACGAACAAAGCATCTTAATACAGAGTCCAACCTACTCTCTGTCACCTTTCTCCATTTCATTATGTATGGCCATCGGTTTTGTGCAAAGGGGAATCAGATACCAGGTTTACACAGAGTACCGAAGAATGGAGCAGATGAGTCATTACTTAGAGCAAAACTAATAATCAGAGAAAGACTTGATGATATAGATTATTTCTCACCCTCTTTTTTTTGACAGGGATCCAAGTGATGGCATTAGCGTGGTGACATTTTTCCATTGTAAGTTTAGCTCAGTGACCTATTCTTCAATACATTATATACTAAAATAAATTCAGCCAAACACCTCCCCATTGTCGATGAACCATCGGCCTGGGAAAGGCATTAAGACAGTTAACCGTTTATTGTACACAGTTTCTTGGGGCCTGACAAATATAAAGTGCCCGTTCAAACCTGTAAGGGCTAAATAGTTTTACAGAGGAATAATGTACCGGTAATACTTATTGCACTGTGCTAAGCGTTAATCTCTGGCAATGAAGCTCCTGTGGACTCTGTTGGTTATGACACTTTACCAGCCGAATGGATATCTAAAAGAGACTGCAGGCAAGAAGGGTTGCGCAGGTGTCACTTACCATCTTTCCATTCTCTTGTGGCTGGGTTAATGATGCCAAAAAGTTCATCATTGGTGACTGCTTTGGGATTAAGGTCGGTCCAAACAGGCCGCCTCTTCATGATCTGGTAGGTTTTGTTCAGAGATTTGAGCACCTGAGATTTTCCAGTACCGGCATTGCCCACAATGAACACAGAATGCCGTACGGCCAGCAGCTCTTCCAGCTGGACGACCTGCGCACAATAAAATATATAAATATATATATATTTAAAAACAAACAAACTCAATATTACAATATTACAGACCGCAAATTAACTTAAAGGTGGATACTAACCAAGGACACAGTAACTGGACACATCGTGGGCACAATCTAGAAGACTATATTGTCCAAGAAAATAAACAAATTGACACCCCCTAAGACTCTGGGTGTGCTTTGTAATGTACGTGAGAGTGTGTTGCGTAATTCTGGCCATCAAAGGCTTACTCCAAACACCATGACCACTTCAGTGATTTTAAGAGGTTATGGTGGCTGCAAGCTGTATGTCCACTGTTTTGCTATGAAACACTGCACATAAGGTGTTTAACCCCTTTTCCATCCACAGAGTTGCATTCATTGGCTGAGAGAGGTCCGTTGATGCTCTCGGTCAATAAAGAAGCAGCAGGATCAGCATCCAATTTGTACAGCTCTAGAGTAGCCAGATGCACATAATCGGCCATTAATGAGCCATCGGTACCCAGTGATGACAGGTATGAGGGCAAAACACTTTGCCCCATTACTGTCAAATATGGTTAGGGTGCTCCTCACATCATAACAACCCATCCTGAAGTGGCTATGAAGCTTGGAATACCCTTTTAAAAACATTTTTCTTCTCTTTTCCATAGTTGCAGTGCATTTAATTTACATGGTTTTATTTTTCATAATTTAGAATAAATAGTTCAGACTAGTATGTAGGTTATTGTTGCTGAAATATTGGGATATTGAGATATTAAAGAAATGCACCTTTAACACAAAGTTATCTTCGGCTTGTAGTTTGAGGTCCAGAACAGCTTGCTTCACAAACTTCTCAAAGTCAAGGTCTCTCTTCCTGGGAACATCTAGAGCAGGGAAGAGGTCCCCAATGAGTCCCATAAATACCGGCATGTCATCTGTCACGATCTTGGGAATGTTAAAATCACGCAAGGCTCTCATGAGGACCTGATCTTCAGGGCGGTCAGGGTCCCCTCGCTTCAGCGAACCAGCAACAACCAATACAGATTTGATGGCTCTTAAGCCCCAGTCATAATGGTCCTGATTTGGATAGCAAAAAGTAAGATTCAACAAGCAGTATACTGGTTAAAAAGTTAGGTTATTACTAAAAATGCTTCAGTAAAATCTTTTATCAACCTCACCTGTCTTGTTGGTGTTGGAGGTCTTTTGTGCAAAAAGGCTAATTTTATTGGAAAGATGGTTTAAATATACCCAAATTTAGGGAATTCCATAATTATTATTGCCATTTATATAACCCAACATATGTTTCAAACACTTTATTATTTTAGAATGGGAAATAAAACCATAATTGACTAAATGTAGGTAACAGAACCAAGAAGTCCAGATATCCATACACAGATAAATACAAGTATATTATTACACAATTGGATTTGGCCTTCCCTTCCTCCACTATCATTACTCCACACAAAAAATGTCCTTCATATTCCATATATATTCTATATAAGCCTTGTTAAATAAAATAATTTTGACTGAAAAAAATACTTTCTACCTGGCAACCTTACATTCATTCACTAGATAGTGCTACTCAATCCAAAATTAAATTAACTTTCAAATTAACAGACTGGTACTAGACCAGTGTTATAGTGGGCCAACTTCCCTCCCCACTTTTTTAATAAAAATGTGCTAAAGTTGGGCACTCAACATTTGTTGCCCCCGATGTTACATCAACTTTGTGCCTTTATACTTCCGATTCACAGTTTACTTTTGATTAAACATAATAATGTTTATATATTTTTCTTTTTGAAATTCTTTATTTTGTATTGACATACAATAAAGGAGACCATAATTAGCAGATATATTCGGTAGAGAACAGAAACTGTTTTAGATCAGATCGCATACACAGCACTTTGACATTTAAAGCTTAGTGTAATGACATATGGATCGTAACTGTCGTGTCTGGTTTGCGTGTTGTTCTAGGTGGTTCCTGGCTTTCTCTTTATTTATCTTGTGCTAAGCATTATTGTGCTCCGTCATCGGAGATCGCCGAACACGGCGGTGTATGGATAGGAGAGATCGCAAGCAGGGCCGGCCTTAGGGGTGTGCGAGCTGTGCGGCCACACAGGGCGCCATGTAGCAGGGGACGCCGTGCAGCCGCACAGCCGGCTGGGATTTTTAAAAAAAAAATTAAATAAATTTTTTTTTTCAAATTTGCAGCGGGGGCGGAGCTTACCGTGCGGCGGGGGCGGAGCTAAAAGCGCCGGAAAACTGCTGCAGGGGAAGCAGGAAGGAGTCCCTGCTTCCCCACCAAACAGTCACCAGGAGCTGCACTGCCTCCACAATGAACTCCACAGGTAACTGTGTGCTTGTCATGTGAGTGTGACTCTCTGCCTGTGTGTATTACTGTCTGTGTGTGTATGACTGTCTGCCTCTGTGTGTATGACTGTCTGCCTGTGTGTGTGTGTGTGTGTGTGTGTATGACTGTCTGCCTGTGTGTGTCTGTGTGTGTATGACTGTCTGCCTCTGTGTGTGTCTGTGTGTATGACTGTGTGTGTATTACTGTCTGCCTCTGTGTGTGTCTGTTTGTATTACTGTCTGTGTCTGTGTGTATGACTGACTGTCTGCCTGTGTGTGTCTGTGTGTGTGAGACTGTCTGCCTGTGTGTGTGTGTGTATATGACTGTCTGCCACTGTGTGTCTGTGTGTATTACTGTCTGCCTCTGTGTGTGTGTCTGTCTGCGTGTTTGTCTGTGTGTATGACTGTCTGCCTCTGTGTGTATTGTGTATGACTGTCTGCCTGTGTGTGTGTGTGTGTGTGTGTGTGTGTGTGTATGACTGTCTGCCTCTGTGTGTGTGTGTGTGTATGACTGTCTGCCTCTGTGTGTGTCTGTGTGTATGACTGTGTGTGTATTACTGTCTGCCTCTGTGTGTCTGTGTGTATTACTGTCTGTGTCTGTGTGTATGACTGACTGCCTGTGTGTGTCTGTGTGTGTGAGACTGTCTGCCTGTGTGTGTGTGTGTGTGTGTGTGTATATGACTGTCTGCCACTGTGTGTCTGTGTGTATTACTGTCTGCCTCTGTGTGTGTGTCTGTGTGTATGACTGCCTCTGTGTGTATGGCTGTCTGCGTGTTTGTCTGTGTGTATGACTGTCTGCCTCTGTGTGTGTCTGTGTGTGTCTGTGTGTATTACTGTCTGCCTCTGTGTGTGTCTGTGTGTATTACTGTCTGTGTCTGTGTGTATGACTGACTGTCTGCCTGTGTGTGTGTATGGCCGTCTGACTCTGTGTGTGTGTGTATGACTGTCTGCCTGTGTGTGTGTGTGGATGTCTTCCTGTGTGTGTGTATGGCCGTCTGACTCTGTGTGTGTGTGTGTGTGTGTGTCACATACAACCAATACACGCATATCACACACTGTTAATACACCCATTACAAATATCACACATAGCATACATATCACACACAGTCATCATACCTACTATCACATACACAGACAACACAAACATAGCATACATGGATGACGGGGGGGGGGGCGCTGTGAAGATTTTTCGCACAGGGCGTCTAAATGCCTAAGGCCGGCCCTGATCGCAAGCAATTCTTATGCTCCATGTTTGCGATATATGTCTGTCTCTCTGGGATGCCTCACGGTAGTCAATATTTTAGATTTTTATGAAACATTAAAGAATAGAAAGAAAGAAAGAAAGAAAGAAAGGAAAATGTAAAGATCCGAAAGGGTGGAGAGTGGGTAGGGGTGCGGGGAAGCTTTCCATGAATGGAGTGGGCAGTTTGTCAGGCGGGTCATGTTCGTATTAACTTCCCAGGTTAGTTAATCTTCCCAAGTTTTCCCAGGGTTCCCAGATCTTCTGAAAAGTTTTCAAAGAGCCCCTTATCCTAGCCGTTAGGTTGTCCATCAAGTGGACCTCTTTTTTTCCCCCTTTCTTTGAACGGTGTTCACACTAAACAAAAACATGTCATGTGAAATATGTGACGGTCTTGCTTAGTACATCTCTTTGACTCACGACAAAAAAAATAAATAAAAAATAAAAAAAGAGTTTGAAACTAAAAAAAAGATACATTTTAAACTGGAGTTATTGACTACATTGGAAATTGTGGACAACTTCGCAGGGAACTGCAAAATTTTAACTCAAAGTAGAAAAAAATCTAAAGTTTAATTTTTCCACCATCTGAGTTTTTTTCCCCTTAAAATTCCCTTATGAGATCTCTACAGTTCCCAATTAAGTAAATTTGTCTGAAAAGCGTCAAGGCTTTTAATTGTGAATCAATGTATCTCACGCTAGTCAGACACTAAATGGATAGATAGACCTGTAACCTGATACCAGACTTCTAATACCGGCATATTACATACAATTAAATTAAAAAACAAAAAACAAAACTTTTTTTTCTTTCAGCTGAGCAATGTACAGGGGAATCCCTTCGGGGAATGAGCTGATAAAATGAAAAAAAAAATAAAAATCGACACAAAACTTGTTTAAAGTGTTTTACCCTTTGTTCAGTCATATAACATAAAATTCCCTTATGAGATCTCTACAGTTCCCAATTAAGTAAATTTGTCTGAAAAGCGTCAAGGCTTTTAATTGTGAATCAATGTATCTCACGCTAGTCAGACACTAAATGGATAGATAGACCTGTAACCTGATACCAGACTTCTAATACCGGCATATTACATACAATTAAATTAAAAAACAAAAAACAAAACTTTTCTTTCTTTCAGCTGAGCAATGTACAGGGGAATCCCTTCGGGGAATGAGCTGATAAAATGAAAAAAAAAAAAAAAATCGACACAAAACTTGTATAAAGTGTTTTACCCTTTGTTCAGTCATATAACATAAAATTCACTGGCGCATGCATGCTGCAACCATTATTTAATACTCATCCTCAGTTTAACTTCCAGCAAAACTGAAACATTTTCAACTTCAAACAACCTCTAAGCACCAGTATTCTATCTTCCACAGAGTGTCTACTTTACATCTATGGATGCTTTGTCACATACAGTATTGTACTGTAGCAGCAGGGACTGGCCGCTTCATTGAGCCATGGAGAAAGGATAGATTGTTCTGCTCCGGTGCTAAATTACAATGTCACACACCGGCCCGGCACATCGAGTTTGATACTGTAACCTTTATGGTACAGAAGAGAACTATGGAATGGATTTAGCATTAAAGGGCTAGAATAACTCTGTGATAAGGCATGCTGCTTTATAATGACTCGATCAGCAGCTCTATCAGCCCGAGCCTCGAACAGAGGACAAGAGGGACATTAAAGCACTTGTCAGGGACTGGAATGGAGGAGTGAATACGTGGTGACACATATTACAGGCAAACCACAAACTGAGAGCAACATAGATCCAGTAGTTGGCCCATCTAGTCTGCTTATTTCCTACCAAAAAGTACAAACTTTATTTTCAGTTGTGTCTTCCCAAAACCTTCTAAAATTCTTCTACAGAAATAAGTCTCCCCCTCCACTTGTGGGAGATTGTCCCATGTATCTAAAACTATTTCCCTAAACCAGGGGTAGGCAACCTTCGGCTCTCCAGATGTTGTGGACTACATCTCCCTTGATGCTTTGCCAGCAATATGGCTGTAAAAGCATTATGGGAGATGTAGTCCAAAACATCTGGAGAGCCGAAGGTTGCCTACCCCTGCCCTAAACTGTATTTCTTGACTTTATCTCTAAATTACCCCCCCCCCCACTCCCCTGTGAGCAATCCCTGCACTTGTAAATGTAACTCAGAAGCCCGTACTTCATATGTTTTGTCCTTTTAAATTAGTTTTAAAAGAAAGTTAGCCAAACACCTTAATTAGACTCTACATGGTGTCAATGGGTTCTGTAATACACAGTTACAGAAAACAATTTATTAAGGGCAATTTCAAGGGGTAGTGACGAATATGTCGAACCTGCTCTCTACACGGAGGACTCATCCAAATGACGTGAGGAACCAAACTTAGGACTCGACTTATGGGTGAGAAACCACTGCTCTAGATACCCTTTTACTACAGAAAAAAAAAAAATCGTGTTCTTTGTAAAATCCCTTAAGATATTTATAATGTTCTATCATAGCAGCCTCACCCTTTTTTCATACAGGTTATTAGAAATAAATGGCTCAGAAATACATTAAGCTTTAATGGAAAACGTTTTAAACTGAGGTTAGGTGTCTGTAATGTGGAATAAAGGAGAGTGGTTCCACTTTGGCATTGTATAATGTAGAGTAACCTACTTCCAGGTAAGTCACACTGTACGATGCCAGACGCCTCTGTTACCTGTTTAGACAGAAGTTCTTTGCACAGCTGGTAAAGGGTGATAAATTTTCTTGCCAACAGCCTGGCGTCAATGAAGCCTTCTGCCACCAACATGATTTCACAGATCAGTTCAAAATCTGGTACCACCATGGCACAGGGTCTGGATAAAAGGGATGGTGGAAGAGATTATTATTTATAAAAGCGCCAACAAATTCCGCGGCACTGTACAATGGGTGAACTAACAAACACGTAACTGTAACTAGACGAGTTGGACGCACAGGAACAGAGGGGTTGAGGGCCCTGCTCAATGAGCTTACATGCTAGAGGGAGTGGGGTAAAATGACACAAAAGGTAAGGGTAGGGTAGAAAAGTAGGTTGCTAGGATAGTATTCACTGAAGGCTTAGTGTTTTGTTATTATGACTATTGCAGGAGAGGAATCAGGGTGCGGGGAGAGAAATCTGTTGACAGTTTAATTGATATGCTTTCCTGAAGAACTAGGTTTTTAAAGATTTTTCTGAAAGAGTGGAGAATGGATGAAAGTCGAACAGAGAGGGGAAGGGTGTTCCATAGTAACGGCGCAGCCCTAGAGAAGTATTTTAAGCGAGCATCAGAGGTGGAAGTACGAATAGAGGTTAGACGTAGATCTCCGGCAGAGCATAGAGGCCAAGATGGGACATATTTGTGTATTAGTGAGGATAGTTAGGTCGGAGCAGCATTGTGTAGAGATTTGTAAGCAAGTACCAGGATCTTAAATTGAGCCCTATATCTTACGGGAAGCCAATGTAGAGAGTGACAGAAGGGGTGGGCGTGGGAGGTGCGGGTGGACAGGAAGATGAGCCTGTGTAATTAAACAAAGTACATCTATACAAAATAAAGTATGGATGCTTTTCACTTATTTTCCAATTGGCACGGTAGCTTGTATGAAAATACCGGATATTTCATCTTCATGTCCGCAAAATGCAACATTGTAATGGTAGAGGTTTGCTCATTGCAGTTATGGTGGTTTTGTATAAAGAGTGATATGATGCAATGTTCTAGAAGAGGGGTAAAACGGAGAGATATTACACTGGTTTCCATGGTGATTACTTCACTTTTAGAACATTGCCAGAATTACTATTTATACAGAACATGACACTTTGTTGATTTTGAGTTTTAGTGCCATTAAGTGGTTTTTAACTTCCACTTACAAGATCATTTATTAACATCTGCAACAACAGTATCACCAGATTCCCAATTAAAACTAATCAAATAAAATAAATATTATCTTGCTCTTGCAATATTATAGGTTGCACTTTTAGGCTGCCCCGTCAGTTATTTAAAGAGTTACAAACTTAATTTTTGCTTCCATTGGTATATATTATATATTTGAACACTCACATCTGCAAACTCAAGAATAAAAAAATGAAAACAACCTTGGACAGACAAATCTTACCGGAATAATGCCTTCAGATTTTCAGGAAGCTCCGTTCGGCCAGCGTACCCAGGATTCATTGTGATAAAGATACCAACAGATGGAATCAAATTGATCTCCTCTCCCAGAAAATTGAACCGTTTCTTCTTGTCTCTAATAGCATCTTGTATACTTTTTACCTGCGAAGAAGTAGATGGTACGTAGTTACTTCAAAAAATTAACAGAACCTTCAGTATTGTGAGAAATCTCTCCCTGTGTCAAGCTACATCCCAGGAACAGTTAATTTGGGGATAATATATCCTCTCTCGAAAAACATGCACGAATTACAAGGTTCTGTATAAACCCGCGGATATTATACGGCAGGTAGCCCATTGGCAATAAGAATCAAGTAAAGGGTTTTGGAGGCCTAGATGAGCATCACCAAAGCTGAAGAGGAGGGGGAAAAAAATAGCAGACACTAACCTGATTAATCACTAAAGTGAGAATTGTTGGGAATTGAAAATTTATTTCAAATTTAAGGTAAAAATTGTCAAATTGTGAAAAACTGTGATAATGCCGTAGCACTAACAAAAACATTACGATTAAATGAAAAGTAAATTTCAGTAAACAGAGAACATCATTTAAATAAAATAATAACTAAATGAGTGTGTTTAAAACAAATGTATTCTCACCCGTAGCAACCCTAGCTGCATTTTAAGTTTGTTAGAAGTATTTGAAATACAATATAATTTCCTCCCTCGACATACTGCAATATGTTTATCGCACCGCCACAACGTACCTGTACCGCCACCACAGAAAGCACTTCCACAGAAATTCTGTTAAACTCATCAAAACAGCCCCAGGCTCCCGTCTGAGACAGACCTTTATAGATATTTCCACAGGACTGCCGGAGAGAGCAGAGAAAAAGGCAAAGCATTAGGACAACGAAGATATGCTAAAAGAAATACTCTGTTTAATAAGATATTGCGCGCCCCTTATTGTTAAAGCAGATTTTTCATTAGGCTGAATAGCAGGAAGATCAGCGTCCAAATTCTAATTCCAAATATATATTTATCTCTTGTAACTGAACTGCAATCTTCTCTTAGTCTGTAACAAGAAGATTGCAACCTTATTACCAAGATAAAAGTACCTTCATGTTACAAAATCTGGCCCCCTGTTCTCGCAAGATGGCAAATGCATTTGTACAAACCTCTCGCAACCCAGTTATTTTTACCAGGATTTGTGGCATCTTGAAGTGGACCAGTTATCATGTCACTCTGAAAGCATTTTGACAGAATAAGAGTGGAAACGTTTTTGTTATATAAAACGTCACAGGATGTATATTCAAGCTACATTCTTTGTAGGTTTTGCAGAGGCAAATTGTGCCAATTAATGTGCCAATTCACGTGCCCTCTGGCTATCCTTATACTCTCACTGCAAGCAGGATAATCAAGTCTATGAGAACATGCCCTCGCTGCCGTGGAGTGCAGCTCTCCCAGAATCCCTTGCCCTAGAATTGTTCAGTACACACAACATCATCCCTCAGTACATTTCATCATAACATATGGGAAGTGACATCAGTTCAGTGCAAGTTGGAGAGTCTAGAAGGGCCTGATAGGCAGGATACAGGAAATATCCACGTCTAATCTGCCAAGTTCTAAGGATCGGCCAGCTGGAAGATACTTTTCCATGCTCTAACCCAGCTGTTTCTGTTTTCCATTTTGTTTGTCAGAAAGACCTTCTTTTATCATTACAAACGGAGTGTTTTTTTATTTTTTTTACATTTACAGGAAACGAACGCTCGAATATGCTTGGAGGCTCTAAAGGGATTAGTCAAACTGTGTGAGTAAACAAGAAAGGCCAAATGGGATTAGAGTCCTTGCGCTAAAGCTGTCGATCTGTGTATTCAGCAATCTTCCTAGAAAAGGAATTATTTATTTCGGAGATAAAGGACAGTGTTTCAGACAGGTGAGATCGTTTACCTTGTAATCCATCTGCTCAGAGCAGTTGAACACATAGACCATTATACCCAGGGCTCGCCCCAAGTCTTTGGTGGTCTCTGTTTTTCCGGTACCGGCCGGCCCAGCTGGAGCACCACTCATGGTGAGGTGGAGGGATTGGGTCAGCGTGATGTAACATCTGCCAGGAGAAAGAGAACAACTTGGGTTTGAAATCATGACACCCGAGACATAGATCAGAACTTCTATAAAAATATATCTCTTCCTGTGCTTTTACGGACAGAGGCATATACAATGTAACAAAGAGGAAGATGCCATCGTGTAATGGATGGGGCTGGATTCCTAAATGTGAAATGTAGGGCATACAAATTAGAAATCAAGTGGGGTAATCAGAAATGAATAGGATAACTGTGTGTTAATGGGAATAATTAAGATGATTTAACAAAGGTCAAAGGCCAAATATGGCACAGAAGCATAAACAAAAAATAACTAAACATCAAGTAGTCAAAATGTGGCATAATTAGAAACTAGCCAAAGGTCAATGTGGGCAATGAACAATAACATTGGCAAGGAATTACCACTGTAAATGGACAGTGGCCAAGAATAAGCACAGGTGGCCAGAGATGTAATTCAGGGTAGTGGAAAAAAACAGAACCAAAGATAAACTAGACCAATTCAAAATATAAAAGGGAATCTCGGAGTTCGGTAAAACAAGGGGTTGGTGTGCTGTACAGGGGTTAATATGGGCTATAGGCCCCAGCCAGTTTTATGGATGAACTGTTTTTAATCCGGGGTGCATGTAGATGTTGCCTTCCTTCCCAATGTGTAAAGCTGACCCCATTTTCATCGGGGTGTCTTAGCAAGCTATACAAAATGACGCAGCTAATAAACCCCTCGGAACCCTTGCTATAGAATGTACTATGTGAGACTGACTTGTTAAACTTACACTAGGGTGTACACATACAATATGTATACATTCATATAAGCACAGAATTCAATCTAGCCACATATCTTAAGAAACAAACGTTCTAAACATGGAAGCTGCATCGGAATTCTTTTTTAGCACAGTCACAATGACAGATTTAAAGCCCACCCTGCAGAGACAGACAGCTGCCCCCCCCTTCTCCGCACACCCACCACACGCTGCTGTTGGCACCGTCACCAACCTGTCTGTCAGTGGAGTGATAACCAGACGGGGCGTATTGCCAAGATATTCATAAGAGTAGAGGAACTGGGCATCACATATGTTGGCAAAGCAATGCTTCTTGTCGTCGTCCCAGCGGTGCCTCAGTTGTGACAGCCACACGAAGGCCTGGGCATTATCAACCTGCAAAATTAGGGACAGTCGCTGGCAGGTGAGATTCAAGCAGTAAATGGACACATTGCCAAACAGGCTCTAAAAAAAAGAACACAGACTAACCACACAATCAAACTTCTCTGCCAGAGAGACCTGAAATATTATACTGTGGGACTGTTTAAAAAGTGTTTTACACTTTTAATTCAGTTTATATTCCATGATATCATACCATTATCCTCATATAACCTGCTCCGATCTCTCCCATTTAGGACAATTGTACTTGAATGCTATACTTTGCTGTTCAATACCCTCACATAGAAAGCAACCATAGATATAATGCTAACAACTGTATCTAATGCTTATAATAATCTTTACATAATCAATTATGTTCCCCCTAAAACTCCCCAGTGGAGATCATCATGAGACGGACTGTCATAATTTTAAATTACTTACTGGGCTAGATTACCGCTGACTGGGCAACCAGTCCAACTACTGCCTCACATTTTAGATTATATTCTAGCCCAAAAGAAGGGGCTCAGCCATTCCAGATATTGTAGACTGAATCACCAATGATGCTCAAAACTCCCCTCAAAACTGGCAAAGCATTATGGGAGATACCTTCTACAACATTTGGCAAAGATTTCTTACTAATGATTGAAAGGGGTTCAGCTAATTCCTTATCGGTCTGCAGGGAGTTCAGATCTGGCGGACCGTCATAGTCTTAGCCCTTGCAGTCTCATTCAGCAACAATGACATAGGCTGCTGCACGTACGCAACGTTTTAAAATGTGGCGCATTTAGGTCTATTAGGTATAGCCACCGTCCCCCCATGTTTTGGGTGCGTGGTTATGACAATTACACCTCCCAGCTTATAAAACAGCAAAGTTTCAAGTGAACAGTTCTCTATTGTGCTTTCTCCTTGACCCAATAGCTGTCACGGTAATATACCCCAACACGCAGGAATAGTACAGATAGTCAGGAGACAAGAAACCAGGGTTCGTCTTACCGGACCTTAGAATGGCCGGACTTGACGAGAAAAAGCAAGACAGAGTCTAGAACAAGCCGAGGTCAAGGGAACAGAGAGACAGCATAACGTAGAACAAGCCGAGGACTGGTACACAGAGGACAAAATAGCGGATAAGCAAGCAAGGATAAAGAGAGAGCGGAGTCAGGAACAAAGCCAAGGTCAAGCACCAAAAAACCAACTGAACGATACAAGCACTAAAGGGAAACTGGACAGAAACCACGATAGGGCAAGGAGCAAGGGAAACAGGTGAGTATAAATACCCTAAGGTTCACTTTGATTGGCCCCTGTCATATCCACGCCCCCAAAATGTGAGTGTATGGGGAATGTGGCCTGACAGGGGCCAATGGGAGACTGATTCTAATTTAGTCTCCCACTGTCCCTTTAAGAGCGCGCCCGAGACGCGCGGCGCGCTCTTAGTGTCGGGCGGGACACGTGACCGCTTCTCGCGGTCACTGCCCGCCTGACTGATCATCTCGTTGACTGAGCCGCGCGCGGCTCGTGCAGGAGCAGGACCGCGCGCGGCGAGAAGAGAGGACCCCGGCCGGCCCCTGGAGAGGGTAAGTACCGCTACAGTACCCCCCCCTGAAGACACGCCCACCGGGCGGGGAGGAGCAGGCCTGGCAGGAAGACGAGCGTGGAAAGAACGCACAAGGCGAGGAGCGTGAACAGCGTCAGCGGAAATCCAACTGCGTTCCTCAGGCCCATAGCCCTTCCAATGTACCAGATATTGGAGGCGACCCCGAAGCAAACGAGAGTCAATTACAGCCGCCACTTCAAACTCCTCATGGCCCTCCACAGAAACCGGAGGAGGAGGAGGGACATGCCGAGTATAACGGTTGCACAGGAGGGGTTTTAACAAGGAGGTATGAAACACGTTAGGAATGCGTAAATTTTTTGGAAGATCCAATGCATACGAGACAGGATTAACCACATGCAAGATACGAAAAGGACCAATAAAACGAGGGGCCAACTTCATAGAAGGCACACGAAGACGAATATTGCGAGTAGAAAGCCAAACCCGGTCTCCCACAGCATAGGATGGAGCCGCCCTGCGATGCTTGTCTGCCTGAACCTTCTGACGAGCAGCTGAGGCCACCAAAGAACACTGAACCTGCTCCCAAGTATTACGTAGACTAGCCAAATGTTCGTCCAGAGCTGGCATGCCCTGTAAGGAGAATGCAGCTGGAAGAACCACGGGATGCCGGCCATAAACAACGTAAAAAGGGCTGTTAGCGGAGGATTCATGAGCAGCATTATTACGAGCAAACTCAGCCCAAGGAAGAAGGTCAGCCCAATTGTTCTGATGGTGGGACACGAAACAACGAAGATACTGCTCTAGAGATTGGTTGGCACGTTCAGCAGCTCCATTAGACTGGGGGTGGTAGGCTGAGGAAAACGAGAGGGAGATACCCATCTCTGTACAAAACGTTCTCCAGAATCTGGAGATAAACTGGCTACCCCTATCGGACACGATCGAAGTGGGAATACCATGCAACCGAAACACCTCCCTGGCAAAGATAGAGGCAAGTTCCCTGGATGATGGTAATTTGACAAGAGACACAAAATGAGCCATCTTAGAAAAACGATCCACAATCATTAGGATGACAGTTTTACCATTAGAGGGAGGTAATTCAACAATGAAATCCATGGATATATTGGACCACGGTCTCTCGGGTATGGGCAACGGATGTAACAACCCACAAGGAACTCTGTGGGAGGACTTCATACTGGCACAAGTGCTACAGGCATTAACGTAATCGGTGACGTCCTTGCGCAAGGAAGCCCACCAGAAATATCTAGAAACTGCTGAGAATGTCTTAGAAATACCAGGGTGTCCAGCAGTTCTAGTGTCATGATATAATGACAAGATGTCTCGTCTCTCCGGTATATCAACGAATAGCTTATCAGCAGGCCTCTCCCCAGGAGCCAAGTGTTGTTTAGCCTGAATAGCTTGTAAGAGAGAAGACGAAATGGAAAGAACAGTAGTCGCTATTATTCTGTCAGGCGGAATGACAGGGGTAACATCGACCTCGAGTTTGTCAGTAGTCTCGAATTGTCTGGACAGAGCGTCAGCTTTAGTATTACGGTCACCCGGTCTGTAAGTGATTATGTAATTAAAACGAGACAAAAACAGAGACCACCTGGCCTGCCTGGAAGACAATCTTTTTGCTTCACTAAGGTAAGAGAGGTTTTTGTGATCCGTTAAAATGAGGATGGGATCCCTAGTACCCTCTAGCAGATGTCTCCATTCCTTGAGCGCCAAAATGATAGCAAGGAGTTCACGATTGCCTACATCATAATTCCTCTCTGCTTTGGACATCTGTCTGGAAAAGAAGCCACAAGGGTGTAACGGCTTTTCAGGTGAATCTCTTTGAGACAAGATAGCACCTACCCCTATCTCAGAAGCATCAACTTCAAGAATAAAGGGCAGTGAAGGGACAGGATGCTGTAAAACAGGAGCAGAGGCAAATGTAGCCTTCAAGAATTCAAAGGCCTCGAGTGCTTCTGGTTTCCAGACATGAGTATTACCATCCTTCTTGGTCATTCTGGTTATAGGCGCAACAATGGCAGAAAACCCTTTAATAAAACGCCTATAATAATTAGAGAACCCCAGAAAACGCTGAATGGCTTTCAACCCCTGGGGTAGAGGCCATTCCATAATGGCAGACAGTTTCTTGGGATCCATACGAAAACCCTTGGCCGAGATTATATAACCCAAGAATTGGACTTCAGATTGATCAAATGAACATTTTTCGAGTTTGCAATAGAGACCGTTAACCAGAAGAGTTCTCAACACTAATTTAACATGCATGTGATGAGTCTGTAAATCAGTAGAATAAATCAATATGTCGTCCAAGTATACTATAACGAATGTATGTATAAATTGACGTAGGACATCATTAATAAATTCCTGAAAAACTGCTGGGGCGTTACAAAGACCAAAGGGCATCACAGTGTACTCGTAGTGGCCACTCCTGGTATTGAAAGCGGTCTTCCACTCGTGATCCTTTTTGATACGTATGAGATTGTAAGCACCCCTAAGGTCCAATTTAGTAAAAACTGTGGCCTGTTTAAGCCTATCAAATAGTTCTGTGATCAAAGGTATGGGGTACGCATTTTTGACGGTGATTTTATTTAGGCCCCTATAGTCAATACAAGGCCTTAATTCGCCATCTTTCTTAGATACAAAGAAGAAACCCGCCCCTGCCGGGGAAGAGGATCTTCTTATAAATCCCTTCTCTAGAGATTCCTTAATATATTCCTCCATAACCAGATTCTCCTGAGGAGATAAAGGATATATTCTCCCTTTGGGAGGCATTGTACCAGGTAATAAATTAATTGCACAATCGTAAGGCCTGTGAGGTGGCAATCTTTCAGCCTCCCTTTTATCAAAAACAGATTTAAGAGACAGGTACTGAGAGGGTATGACCGTAGGCACGGGAGGAATATTAGTAGAATTCAAAGGGGTGACTTTAACAATACAAGACTCTTGGCAAGAATCACTCCAAGAAACTATTTGTCCTGACTCCCAATCAATGGTGGGATTATGAGTACGTAACCAAGGATACCCTAACACGAGGTGAGAGGAAGGAGAAGTAATGATCTGAAACCGAATGGTCTCAGAGTGTAACACCCCTGTAGACATATGTAGTGGAACAGTTTCATGTGTGATAACTGGAGAGCATAATGGTCTACCATCTATGGCCTCAACGGCCAAGGGTGTCTCCTTCTCTCTGGTGGGTATGTTATTCTCCTTGACAAAACTGGAATCAATAAAGTTTTCGGCCGCTCCGGAATCAACCAGGGCTAGTATATTCCCTGCTATGCAGTTATTATCAAGGTGCAGGGAAACAGGAAGAAGTAGTTTATTAAGAGGCAAATGTGAGGACTGTGATGTCACACCCAAGGCCAGTCCTCTATATGGTCTTAGGTGCGATAGTTTCCCGGACGCACGGGACAGTCTTGTCTCATATGACCCCTCCTACCACAATAAAGACAAAGTCCCTCCTTTCTCCTATAAAGCTTTTCAGCGTCAGTAAGTTTGGCAACCCCTAACTGCATAGGTTCCTCCTCAGAACCCTTAGATCCCTCGGGAGTCTCAGCTCTAGGGGAGTTAAAGGGAACAAAATGTCTGGACCTGGTATATAACCTGTCACGGATCCTGTTATCTATATCGATAAGATAGTCAATCAGGTCCTCCAGGGGTACAGGGAGGTCCTTAGCTGCTACCTCATCCAACATAGTATCAGACAGACCTTCCATACACGCGGTAGTAAGCCCATTATTAGTCCAATCTACCTGTGAGGCAAGGGTACGGAACTGAATAGCATAATCGGCTACAGATTTAGATCCTTGCTTTATTCTCATTAATGCCCTGGCGGCATTTTTTGACCTTTTAGTCGTGTCAAATGTTCTACGGAACGCTGTGAGGAAGCTATTGAAGTCGTGTACCATAGGCCCATTAGCCTCCCAAATAGGATTTGCCCATTCTAGTGCCTTATCCGTAAGCTGGTGCATAAGAAAACCCACCTTAGATCTATCAGTGGGAAATGAACGTGGGTACATTTCAAAGTGGAATTCCACTTGATTAAGGAATCCCCTACATGTCTTAGCGTCCCCTCCATACCTAGGTGGCGGGGTTAGATGTGCAGAAGCATTAGGCATATTAGCTGTGTCCGGTATAGGGTTTACAGGAGGCGTAGGTACAGGTACCGGAGCTGATCTGGATAACAGTGTCTGGATGGCTTGAGCCATTTGATCCATACGGTGATCCTGTTCTGCGAATCTAGCCTCATGAGTGGCCATCTGTTGACCTAAACCTGCGGGGTCCATGGCCCTATCGTAATGTCACGGTAATATACCCCAACACGCAGGAATAGTACAGATAGTCAGGAGACAAGAAACCAGGGTTCGTCTTACCGGACCTTAGAATGGCCGGACTTGACGAGAAAAAGCAAGACAGAGTCTAGAACAAGCCGAGGTCAAGGGAACAGAGAGACAGCGTAACGTAGAACAAGCCGAGGACTGGTACACAGAGGACAAAATAGCGGATAAGCAAGCAAGGATAAAGAGAGAGCGGAGTCAGGAACAAAGCCAAGGTCAAGCACCAAAAAACCAACTGAACGATACAAGCACTAAAGGGAAACTGGACAGAAACCACGATAGGGCAAGGAGCAAGGGAAACAGGTGAGTATAAATACCCTAAGGTTCACTTTGATTGGCCCCTGTCATATCCACGCCCCCAAAATGTGAGTGTATGGGGAATGTGGCCTGACAGGGGCCAATGGGAGACTGATTCTAATTTAGTCTCCCACTGTCCCTTTAAGAGCGCGCCCGAGACGCGCGGCGCGCTCTTAGTGTCGGGCGGGACACGTGACCGCTTCTCGCGGTCACTGCCCGCCTGACTGATCATCTCGTTGGCTGAGCCGCGCGCGGCGAGAAGAGAGGACCCCGGCCGGCCCCTGGAGAGGGTAAGTACCGCTACAATAGCACATTTAGATTATTTTGAATTACTATTACTGACCCAGCTTTCCACTTGACCATTCGGTATTCTGGTATCCTTGACCTGGCTCTGTCTTATCGTCTATCAGATGTCTGGGTCCCCTTGACTCTGGCTAGTCCTAACTATTCTACCTAACTGTCTGTCGTGAAGTCCAGCCACAAATTGTGTTACTGAGGTTATACTTTGCGTATTGGGGTATTGCACTTGTCCTTAACAATGATCCAGTGGATCCCTTCCTACATTTTGCAGGGACAGGAGTTTGCTAATCTGGTGAGACCTTCATTGATATCTAATTCAACAAAAGAAGTGGAAATTGTAATCTCTACTGATTGTGACCATACATAGGTTCTGCATGAAGAACACATTCTAAAGTGAAGCAATCAACATGAGCGTTCCATGGAACTCCAGGGTAAAGAAAAGTTACTTAACCTTTTGTGCGATAATCTTGGAGACCACGTCCCGAGCGTGGACATCGATGGTACAGATAGTCATAATTTTCTGTCTTTCTCCCTGGGACAGCTTTCCAATGAGCATGGTAATGAGCGTGTTCAGTTGGTTGACCTGTTTCTTGTAATATTCTTTCATAGCATTCTCATAGCCTTCTTCCAGCCGAGCAAAAGAAATACCCACTTCTGTGGTCCACCAAATCTGTGTGCATGTGAGTGCCACCTGGAGAAGACATTCATACCAAAGAACTGTAGATAAACATGCAGTTGATATCTTCTATATGCAGAAGACATACATATATTTGGAAGGGCAACTTGTAGGAGAGAGAGATACCTGTGCAGGATAGTCAAAAAGCCACTGTTCCCTTGGTTTCTCTTCATATGCCGTGACGGCTTCAGTCATTTCATGTCTAACTGTAGCCCTCATAGAATCCAGCACACGGTTCAACCACGTTTCCACCTGAGGAAACACACAACAGCTAAATTAGAAGACCATCTTTAGTCATGCAAATGTTTGCATGTTATCCAGAGCACTGCAGTGAGTACGGTAGTTGTACATTGCTGCTATGAACAAAAAAATATACATATATTGTCAAAAAAGTCTCATTGCTTAATTGAATTACCCACTGTAGATAATCGCAGGACATGATGGCGCTTCCTAGAATCACCAGTTTAAAAACTCACCTGCCCGCTGCAGTCACAAGGTTGGTTGAAAGGGACATATTCGTCCTCTTTGCTGTACATCCCAAGCCCTGTTTTGGACTGAGTATCATCAGAATCTCCTTCAAACTTCATCTTGGCCATGTTGTCAAATAACTTTGAGAGATGACGCATGACCTATAAAAAGGGTGTCAATATTTAAATAATACAATAATATAATGAGATATGAAATATTACAGATAAAAAAAAAAAAAAGAGTACAAGGTGCCATGCACTTTGCCAAAATGCCTGGTGCATTCTGGGTAAGAGAACATTTCGGGGCAAGAAGTGAGATCACCAAAGAGGAATTTTTAACCAATGTGAATTACAGTAAGTTAAATATTTTAGGGATAACTCCTCCCCCCGCCCCCACACCTCTAACAACACATAGCTAGAGTTTTTCCCCCCAAAATCTAACTAGCAGGGTTATTTATTAAAGTGAGAATTCAAAATTAATTTCAAATTCAAGGCAAAAAAAAAAAAATATGGAATAATTCTCAGCTATGCTATTTTTTTACAATACATTGGCCAAAAATGTGTAATTCACTTTGAATTCTCACTATAAATGTTGATTTTTCAGCGGTCTGTAATTGCTTGTTTAGTAGATAAATTCCACCTGTACAAGGGATTAGGCTTAGAATCCATCTTGCTTTACAAGATGTTGATTGTGCAATAACATGGATTTAACTTTTCAGCAATTTCTTGGGTGGTGACGTTGCTTGTAAAGTGTTGATAGATGTATCACTTGGAATTGTTTATATTTACTAGTATTTAAAGGGACTCTCAAGTCACCAAAACAACTACAGCTTATTGTATTTGTTCTGGTGAGTAGAATCATTTCCTTCAGGCTTTTTGCAGTAAACACGGTCTTTTCAGAGAAATTGCAGTGTTTACATTACAGCCTAGGGATACCTCCACTGGCTACTCCTTCGATGGCTGCTAAAGCTGCTTCCTATCTCAGTGCTGCAGAGTAAGCAGCACTGCCATTCAGTGTATCAACCTTCTGCATGCAGACACTGAACTTTCCTCATAGAGATTCATTGATTAAATTCATCTCAATGAGGAGATGATGATTGGCCAGGACTGTTCGGCTTGTGCTGGCTCTGCCTCTGATCTGCCTCCTTGACAGTCTCAGCCAATCCAATTATTCCCTATGTGTAAGCATTGTGATTGGAGCAGATAATTACTTCTGATGATGCCATTCAAGCAGGCAGATCAGGGGCAGAGCCAGCAGCAGCAGACTGGAATAAAAATAAGATTTACTATAATTAGGGGGGTGGGGGGTTAGATGATGCTTTTAACATTATAGGGTCAGGAATACATGTTTACGCTCCTGACCCTATAGTGTTCCTTTAACTAGTCTTGCTCTGACATGTTATGGAAGATAATGAAGCAAACCATATGTCCATCCTCACTGGTATTGCAACTCTCTTAACATTATTCCAAATATATGTCCATAAACTTACAAGTTGGGGATTAGTCCCATTGGAAAGAATATCCAGTAGGTCCGCAGAAGAGATGAAGTAAAACCTTGGGAAGGCAAGCCTCTTTGTGTCTAGGTATTCAGCCAAAGCTTTCTCACATAAAGACAACCTGCAGAGAATAAAATAGATATTTGAAAGCAGCAAAATGAATAGGAGCTAATAGGATTGATGTAACTCCAGGCAGAGAGATGTTTGGAATATTTCATTGGAAGTGTTATGCTGTAGTGGTTATGGTGCCTAGAGTGCCCTGGCGCATTTCCAATATAAGCAGCCAAACCGCTTGCTATTGGATGCCTGAGGAGCCAGAAGTCCACTGATCTGATCTAGATTGGCGGTGCAAGGAAAGATGTTGGATATTAAATTGGCAGCAAAGTAAAAAATATAAATAATAACTAAAAAAAAAAAAAATTCAGGCTTAGCAAGTCTTGCACTTCTTCATCCAAGCTTTGAATACCATACCAATGAAACAATGCCTTGCACGGAAACATACCACCTCACCAGAACAAGAGTATGGAGGCTCTCACCTTTCTTGAATATCTTCCAACTTTTCGTAAAGCCCAGGTTTATTGGTAGCTTCGACCACGTTAGGTGTCCCTTTGGCATCGTTTGCCAGCTCTTTGAAATCCATGTCAATGCCTTCAAAGCGCTGTGAATCCTGGAAAATATTGAACCAGCGGAGTTATTGTAACTTTGCAGGAAAACAAAATCTCAAAGGTCGTAAAACAGCCTGATCCAGCTCTAGCTGTGAGCAGAATTAATCTCAGCGGAGATATTCAGAAAGGTAAGCTCTAGTATTATTTTTAAATATCTCTCCAAAGAAGCTGTACTCAGAAACAGGAGATGAAAAACTTGACAAATCAAAACGTTTTAAATAACCAGGAAGACTGTATACAAAAGTTAAAAGAGTTAGGAGGACAATTTTAGAAGACAAGAATGGTTCATCGATGGAGATTAAATTATAATAATTAGAAAATAAGCAAAGAGAATATTCCTGGCTTGTCACTCCTAGACACTTGGTAGAACCTAGAATTTAATCTATGCATTCTGAAGCCAAATTGTAATTGTGTGTACCAGAATGCCTAGCGTTAGGCAACCTTCAGTACTTTAGATGCTGTGGACTACATCTCCCATAGTGCTCTTGCAGCCATAATGCTGGCAAAGCATCAGCGGAGATGTAGGCCACACAACATCTGGAGTGCTGAAGGTTGCCTACCCTTGGACTAGGGTGTGGATGTACGATAGGCTTTGTGGGATACCACTTTAAGTACTGTTAGGGGGGTAAAGAAGCGCATGCACAGCAGAGACATGTTTTTAAAGTTCCGTCAAATTTGCAAGGGCGTTTACAGTACATTTTACAGATTACCTAAGGCAGATTCTGTCATTTATACACTATGGATGAAAATTCCCCTGGTAGCTACCATAAATGGAACAGGCACCAAAACAGCTTCATCTAAATTAAGTTGTTATGGTACCAGGAGGCCCCTTGAGGCACTATTACCTCAAGGGGTTAAAACCGTTCTCAAACGGTTTAACCCCAAAGTTGCCTGCAGCGCTGGTCTCCACTACCCCCAGCAGCCTCCGCTTCTGAAGCCACTCTCAGCCAATCAGCAGCTCCACTGACATGCGGCACTCCGCACTTCCTGAATCTGAAAATTCCAAAGCCGGAAGCCACTGGGGGAGAATGGAGACCAGCGCTGGCGGCAACTTTGGGGTTAAACCTTTTTAGAATGGTTCAACCCCTTGAGGTAATAGTGCCTCCAGGGGCCTCCTGGCACCATAACAACTTAATTTAGATAAATTTGTTTTGGTGCCTAGAGAGTCCCTTTCAAAGAGAACCTCTACGTTTCTGGAAACCGTTTACCGCAAAACATTAAAAATCACATATAAATTATATTAGCCTTTGTATTTGATGCTCCATTAAAAAAAAAAAAAAAAAAAAAAAAAGTAAGTGTTTTAATGATTAAACAATTGATATCGCAAACACTGCTACTATTTTCCAATTCCGTTATATTCAAAGAAAGAAAAGGGCAGAGCTACAGAGATTTAAAGGGAGCAAAGATTCTTCATTTTATTTTTAGAACTCACAAACAAACTGGTGACAGTTCCTCTTTAAAGTGTAAAAAATATGTTTGTTTTGTTCTACCTTATAATACAAAAATAAACTGAAAATATGATGTCAACCCCGTATGCATTTCAGAAAAGAAAGAAAATAAAAAACGAGAAGTATTCTGCCAACTATACAATTTCTGTTTCAATCACAAAAATAATTTTCTGACAATAGTAGTTTCTTCAAGAGTTTCCATTTCTACAGATGTTTATTTACAAGATGTGAATTTGCTGGTAAAAACAAAATATATTTTCTATTACCTCTGCTTTTATTATAGCATTGAGGTAGAGCAGTAAATGGGGTTTTAGACAGCTTTGGGCTTTTGCTTAATAAAAGACAAAATAATGGAACCGGGAACTTTGCAGTGAAATCGAACATCTCGCCGTGACGGCTCAGCAGCAAATAAAATCATACCCTTACACAGGGTTTAGATGTCGTTTAAGTAGGTAGCTCATCATTTAAAGGCTTCCTGGTGTGGGAAAAGTATTGAGCAACACATATAAAGGGAACTTGGACATGGCCTGAAATGATGGATCATTGAAGAGTATGTGGGAGGTAAATGCCACGGTTAAGATGGTGAATTGTATGAAGGGGCATTACACATATAGAGGGTAGAGCACAGTATGGTGGGAGTGATAGGGCATTGAGAAGTATATGGTAGTTCAAGTGGAAGGTCAGGTGATAAGCACATTGTCAGAGGGGCATTAAAAGGCACATTGCAAGCACCATAACCACTAAATTGTGCTGTAATGGTTTGCCTGGGCGTCTCCCTAAGATAAGCAGAAAAATGTTTGCGAGCAGTTTGACAGCTGATCTGGTGAGATGAAAACCTCTGTTCTGAGCTCGCTCTGGCTTACCACATAGGCTTAGAGTTAACGGCTGAAGCTCTCCACCAATGAGCTGGCACGGCAGGACTTGGCACAGGGGAGCTAACCAAAGCTCCGTGCAGGGGCACATGACCCTCTATGGAAAAAATTATGGCCTCCCAGTGGACCCCAGATAAGATTTCAAACAATTAGAAAACGGTTTGCCTACTTTTGTTTGAGGGGAAGTGGCAGAACACTCATGGCACCATAACTACTGCAGCACACTATAGTAGTTATGGTGCTTGGAGTGTTCGTTTAAGGCACACATAGGTGGCTGAATGGTTTCCGGAGGTAAGCTTGTAGACCAAGCATGTCAAACTCGTAGCCCATGGACCGCATGCAGCCCTCAATGAATATGTTTGCGGCCCAGTGAGCCGCAAGTTTGAGACATACTTACTAAGGCAGAGTAGGCACCTGCTCTCCTTACATTGCAAGTGCCTACTCTGCTAAAAAATTAGCTGGCCGGTGAGGAGAGGTCCCTGGCGGCAGCAGGGGAGCTCAGTATTCCTGCTCCTCACTGCTCCCTGGCGGCCGCTCTCTGTAGTGATGCTGGGTGCCAGAATATGACGTAATTCCGGCAACCCGCATCACTAAACTGCGCGTGTGAGGGAGCAGGAAGACTGAGCTCCCAAGAGAAGATCCCCACTAGACCCCAAGGAGAGGCCCCACACCTGCTCCCAAAGGTAGAGAGCAATAAAGAAAATGATGTTGTGTGTGTGCAAGAATGTGAATGTGTGTGCCAGAGAGTGTGTGTCTCTGTCATAATGTGTGTGTGTGTGTCTGTCAAAGAGTGAGTGTGTGTGTCTGTCAGTGAGTGAGTGAGTCTGTCAGTGAGTGAGTGTGTCTGTCAGTGAGTGAGTGTGTCTGTCAGTGAGTGAGTGTGTCTGTCAGTGAGTGAGTGAGTCTGTCAGTGAGTGAGTGTGTCTGTCAGTGAGTGAGTCTGTCTGTCAGTGAGTGAGTGTGTCTGTCAGTGAGAGTGTGTGTCTGTCAGTGAGTGTGTGTCTGTCAGTGAGTGTTGGTTAGTGTTGTGATGGCCGCGGCTGAACAGTGGAGGACCTTTTTTTTTTTTTTTTTAAACAAGGGCCGGGGTTTAGTACAGGGGGTGCTGGGATTTAGTAGGGGGGAGGGGGGGTTTGTGGGGAGACTGGGAATTAGTATAGAGGGGGTGGACTGAGATTTAGTACAGAGGGGGGCACTGGGGTTTAGCAGAGGGGGAGACTGGGGTTTAGTAGAGGGGGATGCTGGCTTTTTTTTATACTGTACTTTTTAAACCAAACCTACATTTCTATGAAAATGTAAGGTGTTTTTTTCTTTCGCAGCCCACATAAACTTAAAGGGACACTATAGTCACCTGAACAACTTTAGCTTAATAAGGCAGTTTTGGTGTATAGAACATGCCCCTGCAGCCTCACTTATGAACCCTAGTCACACCTCCCTGCATGTGACTTGCACAGCCTTCCATAAACCCTTCCTGTAAAGAGAGACCTTTTTAGGCTTTCTTTATTGCAAGTTCTGTTTAATTAAAATTTTCTTATCCCCCGCTATGTTAATAGCTTGCTAGACCCGGCAAGAGCCTCCTGTATGTGATTAAAGTTCAATTTAGAGATTGAGATACAATTATTTAAGGTAAATTACATCTGTTTGAAAGTGAAACCAGTTTTTTTTCCATGCAGGCTCTGCCAATCATAGCCAGGGGAGGTGTGGCTAGCGCTGCATAAACAGAAACAAAGTGATTTAACTCCTAAATGACAGTGAATTGAGCATTGAAATTGCAGGGGAATGATCTATACACTAAAACTGCTTTATTTAGCTAAAGTAATCTAGGTAACTATAGTGTTCCTTTAAACCTTGTTTATGTGGCCCGTGCCTGCCTTTGAGTTTGACATGCTTGTTGTAGACAGTTAAGAAAGATGGCTTTATGTAGTGATATGAGCATTGAGGTAAATGTGTAATGTAAAGGGAATTGTTAGGTGTTTGTAAGGAATAATTGGGAATTGGAGGAAACAAACGGGTTCTATAGCATGATTAGACAAAAGATTTCAACATGATCAAATTTAAGAAACCCCAGGAACATACCTCTGGAAGTTGCGATCGAATATCATCTGAACCAATGAAAATGCTTTCCAGATGAGACCATGTGCGTTGAACTTCAAACCAGATGGAAATTACAGAGTCAGCTGTGGACAATTTCTTTTGCCAGCCTGAAACTTCTTCCAGGAAGAATGCTATGTACTTGGAGGTCATCAGGTTCTGAAGTTGTACTTGATTGTCCTCCAAAGTTTCAATAAGCTCTTCGTCCGATTTTATCAGTGGTACACTGGTACGAGGATGTTGCTCGTACTGAAAGTTCATGCCACTCCAGATTGAATCAAGTTCTTTCAACACCTTCTCCATACCCATTTCTTTGACAGCTTTATCCACAATCCCACGAACTTCATCTTCAAAATTATGGAGGTTAAGTTTGAGTAGATCAGCAAGAGTAGTTTCTTCATCCATTGTGAATCTGACGCCGGTTGCTTGCATAAGTTGGCTCCAGTGCCTTTCACGGATGGCGGGGTTCTGAAGCTCAGCTACAGCTCTCAAAGAGGTCAGGATGTTTTTCACTTTGTTATCGAGTCCAATGAAGGCATCCCAAGCCCTCATTTCTTTATCCAAATTTCGAATGTCCTTTGCAAACCTTTTGCACTCCAAATCCATATTATCCACGTTGATCTCTCTCCATCTGGTGGTCTGCCAGTCATTCATGCTGGATGTTATGAGGGTAATCATATCCCACAGTTCTTTGAGGAGGCAGACCTCCTTCCTGCACTGTTTAAGCTGCTTATAATCAGGGACATTGACTTCGAACAAGGCTGCAGATTCAGAAATCAACGCCATTGTGGCTTCCATTTTATTAATTTCTGTGTTTTTGGCATCAAGCATTAAGTATGGAGAGATACTGTCAAACCTATGGGGAACACAAACTCACATGTTAAAATGTTGTAGTTAAAAACAAAAGGCTATATCTCCTATAACTCTTAGCCACCAGAAAAGTCTTCTAGAAGAATGGCGGACGTATAATTGTATAATTCTTTGCTACATTCTTAGTAATAGTTCCCTACAGAACTAGTTTTAGTTTTAAACCTCTATCCTACTGAGCTCCCGAGAGACCTTCATCCTGCAGGATAAATGTAACTTACAACTTCTAATTAAAAGTCTAGCATTTGATGTAGCTCCTGAGCAGCCAGCATCCAGTATAGGGAACAACATTTTCATTATAGTCCTTACATTAACCTTATAGTTTACACACGCAAAATTCTGCCTTTAGCACGCAAAGATTTCAGATGGACATAATCACCATCACAAAGTTTAGCAAATAAGGTATCATTCAACCAAGGTAAAGACTGGGATTTGCTGTACAATGAATGTATGATTGCACATGTACTATGCGATTCCCCCTCCCAATCCTCCCTCTTTTCTTTCTGTATCCCTCACTCTTGTTTTATTAAACAAATAAAATATTAATTTAAAAAAAATTAATTCTGCTTTTAGCTTTAAAACAGTAATTTATTCATTGCAATATTTACATAACTAATAGCCACCCCTAGCCCCCTCTAAGACCCTGTAAAAAGGTTTGAAACTTACCTGCAATCCAGCATCGGGCAAAGCTCCCGGCATTGAGGTCCATCCGACGTCATGGCAGCCCTCATGCGATCCAATCATAGGCTTCTCATTTAGAAGCCTGGGATTGGACCATTTTGCTGGCTCTACATCAGCTTTACTTTCAATTTTGCTACCCTGGCCTTAAATCCTCACTTTAGCACCAGTACAGTCGTAATCACAAACATACAGACTCTTGGAAAATCAATACTGAAAATAAATAGTACCGTAAAAAAAAATTAAAAAAATTAAAAAAATAGTAATTTAGAGGAAAATTAATTATTTAGTTTGCCCCTGCTGGAGACAGACCATAAAGCTTGTAGAATCTTGGAGATGAAGTCACTGAGTTTGTCTAAGACACACAGGCACAGCATTTTACCTGAATGGCGCCTCCTTTCTGAACTTTTCTCTGTAGTGATGCTGCTGAACATCGAAGGTGGCACATTTTCTGCGCAAGAGTGCTACTTCGTTAGCTTGCAGAGGGGCCACTTGCTGCTTCACTGTGACTGCCATTTTCTTAATATTATTCCATTTCTCCGGCAGTTCCTATATGGCCACAGTATACATGTTACCATTTGTAGGGAAATGACACCATAATAAGTGACACAGAGGCAAAACAGAACAAAACTAAATCGTGAAACAGAAAAAAAAGTAGTACCCATTAAATACAGCGCTGCCAAAATGGTGGTTACCTTGCACGTGGTGTAGTAATAGCATAATGTTTATAAATGCATCATGACATGCTATGGGTTAAAACTAGTATCATTCCAACGGAGGCAAATGCATGTCAAGTGAAATGATGGATACAGTACATATAATCTCCACTGTCCAATATTTAGGGTCTATACTGTAACGCTGTCACTCTTGATTAATGTGCGTTACCAAAAATGCAGCACCCTAGTATACTATGAAGTCTACATTTTAAAGTCAACATTTTTCAGGTAAATCATAGAAAACCTGGGCACTATTCATGTTATATTGGACTGACCTCCAACTGTTTATAGACTTCGTCAGGCAGTTCTTGCTCATAAACCTTCAACAGTTCGATGGTTTGCTTCAGAGGTTCAAAGAGCTCGTCAGTGCTGGTCTGTCTTTCCTTGACGGCCATCAAGTGGCCCATTATTTCCACCAAGCCGTTATAATCACCTTCTTTCAGCTGCATAGACAAGCCTCGCTCTGCCACCTTGATAAACTCTTCAAGATCAGATAAACTGGGGAAGGAAGTGAAATAAAGACAATGTGATTTATATGGCTCGAAGCCAGTTATTATGTATTTATTTCTAGCGTTAAAGAACTCCGATATGCTCAAGTAGAGTGGATGGACTATTCCTCACCTGTTTGTCACATGGTCAATAAGATGCTGTTTGAACATTAGACTCCATCTCTTAATCACATTGAGTAGAGCAGATTTAAAAGGCTGGGCGTCAACCTTCATCCAGCTGTCAAAGATGTTAATAGGCTCCATTCGATTCACTTCATCGTAGATCTTCTCATAGGAATCAATCTGTTCTCTGAACTGCTGTAGGGTTGGTGGAGTCTCTGGAACTCCATCTTCTGCATGAGCTTCTATCTCTTCAGCAGTCAGCACATGGCCATACAAGAGAAATTGCCGCATGAACTCCTTCCGATCATCCACATACAGGTAAGAATAGTGATCAAATGAGTTCCGGTATTCGGAACACCTGGTCATCATAGTCTGAACACACTCCATGAGGAAGTTGCGCATGTCAGCTAAATCAGCCATGTCTTCCATATCAGCCTGTGATAAAGCATAAGTTAATTATTCTCAGAAGAATAAGAACTAGAATATATCAAGCTACGCATCCAGAAGAAACACAGAATAGTGGAAGCATTAAAGGTAATTACCGTAGTTGTAAAATTACATCTTGATAAAGAAACAGTTCTGCTCATCTTGCTTTGACGTGAATTTATTCAAGTTACATTTATTAGTATTAATAAAAGATAAAAGGGAGAAATATTACCTGGTAGTGAGGAAAAGTACTGTGCTCAGCTAGTCTAGGCACCAAAGATGAAATCCTGTAGATGTCATTGATGAGACCCTCAATAATATCATATAATCCATCACTAGCACCAAGGTCTAGAGAAGGCCTGAACACCATGTCTGGGATTACAAGATCCAGGGCAACCTCAAATAATGGAGCAAGACCAGTTTTGGAATCTATATAATGAATCAAACACAAGAAAGGTAAGAACAGGTTATTAATTCTTGAAATGAAGCTATAGACCACCGTTAAGGACAATACACGATAATTTACTTGGTTAAGTAAACTGAATAAACTAATCTACAACTTAATAGAGAGACTAGACTCCAGTAAAAAAAAATAAAAAAAAATACCTGGTTTATTTTCTTATTACACTAAAAAAAAGTTCATCCTGGCCAGAAAACCAGCTATGTTGTGAATGGCTACCTTGACCACCCTGGCTTTCAAATGTGGTGGGAGTGCACAATATATTTCACATCAAAGTCTTTATGATTCGTCTTGCATTTATTTCCACTGTATACCTGTGTTATCCAGGAGGAATTTCAAGGAACATTCAATAGCGTTGAAGAACCCATCTAGAACCATTTGATCAATATAATCCACATAGGCTTTCCAAATGTCAGACACAGGGTCTGCAGAGAACAGTGTCAGATTTTCCTAGAAAGAAAAAAAAAACTGTCTTTCTTACTGGATAGACAAAATAACAGAAAAAAAGCACAAGTATAAGATCAAAGAATCTTAAAAGATCTGATTCACCATAAACATGTCCTTTACATTACAGACACCAATATTTTAATATGACATTGCTAAATAAAAAAACATGTTGAAACAATTCTAACCTGCTTTTGCCATAGTAAAATATCAAAGCACATATCACATTGAAATTATTTTTAATAAATGTATAGCTATGATCAGTTATGCACACCTTCAGCAAAGAATGAATTTTGTTTCCTGATTCTCTGATGAGGTTGTAGCGCTTCTCAAGCCGTTCAGTTCGGTCATCAAGATTTAGGAGAGAGTCTCTCTTGCCATCTTTCCTTTCAAAGATGGGCAGCACCCAAGTTTTCATGATGGTTTGGATTTCCTCCACATTGTCTCTTGCTTTTTGTACCCTTCGTTCAAGATCATGGACAGTGTCTCTAACTTCCTGAATGTATTCCCAGATGCCTACAGGAAATAGCGTTTAAAAGGTGTTATGATGTGATCTAATTTATGGAGGGCAAATTATAGTTCGAATACAAGCATTACATGTCAGACTTTTGGCTCTCAAATTAAGGATGAAAAAAGTTTAACTGTACCATCTGTTTTCCAGTTTAATGACTCTTCTGCATTTTTTAATCGGATGTCAATTGCTTTAAGCTGCTCTTCCACCAAAGGAAATTCCACCTCCAATATAGTTTTTATGACCTTGTTGTACCAGTTGACAGTCAGTTCAAGATTGGCAGTATATGTCCGGTAAGATTCCTTAGACGCAAATATATCCTCAGCTTCCTTAGGAATGGTCTCCATCTGAAGTGTTTGTAGATACTTAACTTCCCGGAGCACTGAGACAAGCTTGGAGAAAAGGACAAAAGGACAGGCATAAAGTGGCTCAGTCATAACAAATGGTCTTTTGCACCATCATTTTCTTTTTTTAATTAAAGGTTTTCTAACTTAACCAGTATAATTACATTTCAACTAAGCTCAACCAAGAGTCAGTGATACCAATTTACTTGCTCCATTAAATTCTTCACGGTTTTACTTTCTGTAATTGTTACAGCAGGATTGTCGTATGGTTGACCTCACCTCCACAGAGGACCTCTTTCAACCTTAGCAAAACCTGCTGAACCTGTAAAATGTTTATTGATGTATTCATACCTGTGGGTCAAAATTAACGGAGACCAGCTTATTGCTCTCATCGCGCACAATAAGCGGCCTCAACAGGTTGTACTGGGACTTTTCAGATACTGTCTGGCACCACGCACTATAGAGTTTCTCTGTGTACCTGGAAGAAAGAAGTATGCAAGCATTAGTGGGTCAATCATGGGCTGCAAAGGGGGAACTCAATGGTAATTTTAGTAGTGAAATCCATAAAAAAAAAAAAGACAATGCAACCTCTCTCCCCCTCAAAAAAGAAAAAAACTATGAACCAATCACAAAGTAGAGCTTCTTGTTGCAAAGAGCTACATGATACCCGTATTCATTTTCTGGCTTCATTACCCATAAAACAATTCTAACCATGAACAATATTCCTAGTGGGACATATTTAATATCTAATGGCCATAAGGAAGGAGAGTAGGATCTTGGTGGAAGTCATGGGGTGGCTGCCATATACACATTTCTTCTAAAAACGTATTAACCCCTTAAGGACCAAACTTCTGGAATAAAAGGGAATCATGACGTGTCACACACGTCATGTGTCCTTAAGGGGTTAAACAACCTCTATTATAGATTGAACATCTGCAGAAGAATTGAATCCCTGTAAGAGTGACCAATTAAATGTATAGAAAAAATGAAAAAAAAAAATGGAAATCTAAAAAACAAAAAACAAACACAAAAGGGCATACAAATCTACACGAACGCCCTCTGCCCCCCCAGAAAATAATAAAACATATATTCATATACATAGTACTCCCTGTTATTATTATTAGCAACAGCATACATCAAAAAATTAAATACATAGATATCTATATCTACATATAGACACATACATATAATCCATACAAACAAACCGTACACCGTGATAAACATAGAGATTTGGTTTGTGGTTTCTAGTTAACGGTAATAAAACTTGTCCCCCATTAATTTAAATGTATGGCCATTCCTGTGAGTAATACACAATGTTAATTAGATCTTCGGTCACTGGCATATGACAGATAGCATTTCATTATACAATTCACCTGTCATCCCTTAAATAAAAAACAACTTTACAGCACTTCAGTCAGGCTCTCCATTATTGGAATTCTGTGCGACGCATTGATTTAAAGCTAGAATTAATATTTTTTTCCATTTCTTTCCTAAGCTCAACTACCAACACACTCAGACTGCACTGGGCTCACCCACGAAGATCACAGCACTCATAGGTTAGCAGTAAGTAGATTAAATGCTATGTGTACCCAAAAAGCATAAGTAAGTACATACAGTATACAGAGCAATTATCTGGCAAAATTCTACAAGTGATGCAATTGCCATGGAAACTAATCTCCTGTTGCTTTAATTGCAATTTACATATGGTCCATTGGGTTTAGTGTGTATGAGACATGCACATTAACCTGCTAGGTTCTATAATTAGATGGTCCGTATGACATCAGGGTTACTGCTTTAAGAAAACATGGACTCTATGATGCAAACGCCACAGGTCCACCTACTGCGCATCAAAAAATGAAATGCCATACTTACTTGTCGAGAAGATCCATCATTTCTTTGTACTTCTGCTTCATTCTATTTCCATTTGCTGAGTCCATGCAGCTAAGAAGCAACAAATATTCAAATGTTGTTAGTTATTCTGTGATCTGTACAGCAAAGTTATGTGAAACTGTCCGGCATATTGACCATATGAAACAAGAACTATGGATCATTAATTAAAATTCAGATTTTGAAAGCAACATGGATGCCAGAAGCCATGTTGTTCACGCATAATATATATATAAATTAATTATTAAAACAAGGACCAACAACAATTTCTAAACCATAAATCTGGGAAAATCCTCTCGTTCTCAGATTGGAAGATTGACAGTGGTGCTGGAATTTAAGACATATGCCATGTCTCGACAGAAACAAAAAAAAATTTTTGCCCCATCTTTTTTATTATTTTATTTTTGTTATTTTTTCATTTGTTTTTCAAAAGAGGTAAAAAAAAAAAAAAAGGTGATGAGTTTAACTAGAAAACTCTATGCTAAAAAAAAGTGTTATAGAAATATTATTACCTAAGATTAAAGGTGTACGTAATTTGTATAGCAATTATAATGCACATTTCATTACTGAAGAATGCATGTGATTTATATTAATTTTTTTTTAATCAAATATCTTTGGTTTTATCATAATACAATAGATGTGGTCAAGGTATTTAAAAGGAGTCGTTTTATACATTTACAGATATACTCACGGATGTGTTATATGTCTGAAATTGCTGTACGGGATCTGCAGACGCTCCCTTAGCTCCTGAGCCCAATTCAAGTTTCCAGTTACCAGAGGCATGTTCTTGTTAATCTGTGGATATCCTGCGTGAAAGTTGTCAAAAAATAAAAACTTACAAAATTGCTAAAACACAAAGAACAAAAACACATAATACATAAATCCTTGGAAACAATGAAACAATCACTTTTACTATTGCTTATAATTTCTTTAAGTCAAAGAATAAATCGTATCATGCCCGTGGAATTAATTATTAAAGGCACAACAGAAAAAAAATGGCGTATTGCTTTTTCTGGGAATTATATTCATTCAAGCAAATCATATTTGTGTGTTTTGCAACGTAGCAACAAAAATTACATTTCAAAGATCTGAAAATCAAGAGGGGAAAATGGATTGGTGCAATATAATTAACAGATTTCTCAGTTTCTAATAGGAAATGTCAACAAAGTTTTGAGTAAAATACGTGTACAATCCTAACTGCGTATTAGGTACTATAAGAAGTATTACTGACCTTGTTCCTCATCATTCTGTACGTGTTTATCAAAGAGAACTTTCGCAGAGTCTAGTTCATGATCAAACATGGTGATCAGCAAAGGGTATTTTTTGAAAGCATCCTCTACGACAAGAGGTCTGTCCAGGAGATTACCAAACATATCTAGTAACTGAAGAAAGAAGGCGTATTTTTTTTAGTCAAAAAGTTCTGTAAGTTGTATGGGAATAGAGCTCACCCTTCTATAGCTAGTAGTCATGTAATTTGGGGATCATGGCTGAAAAATACTATTTAAGCAAGAGGATCTTGCAGCAATCCTTCTATGCTTCTCTAGGACAAAATGCACCACTGTTAATTGTTACAGGTTGACTGAAGGCAAGAACAAAGCCATTGTCTCCATTAAGAGGTCCCCAGACCGTTCCAAATCATACAAGTTTGCAATAATCAATAAAATGCAATAACCAAGTGACCAACATAGGAGCTAATTCTTCCCCAATCCCTCCATCTCCCCATCGCATAAACAGAGAGACTTTCTACATATAATGCGAAAAGCCAATTGGCAAGGCAAGAATGGGACAAGGAGATGAAGATATATATAACCTTAGCATTACAAACGAACTACATTATGTATGACACCCAGGGAACACAGCGCTTCGAACTGGAGGGAAGGTAAAAAAACAAACAAAAAAAAAAACAGCACCAATACCCCATTATTTGATATACTAAAGGGCAGGCAGATTGGTAATATTTATCACAGCATAACAAAAAGTATTTGTTTATGATAGATCTCTTTATATGGGGCATCTAGGCTTCCAAGATGACCATTACAATTACAGTCAATAGAAACGTTACCGGAATTGTAAAAAAATCAAATTAAAAAAAAAAGGATGATTGACTAACCCTAAAGGCATGCTCGAGGCCAGAAGCATCATTGAATCCCTGGCAGAACACCGCTCCCAGCCTTCGATCCATGTCTTGTATACTTAGTTTGAACTCCAAGACATCGTCTTCAAATTCCTAGAAAGGAATGTTTGCAAAGTCGTCACAAGAAGAGATGAGACTATGGCGAGTTACAATGACCAGCTCACATTAATCAATCAGAGCGATACTCTGTTGGCACAATTACCATAAGATATAAAAAATATACTCTTGTGCTTAGGAACTTTAATTACATATTTTTTTTTAGCTCATGACACATAAATCAACACCCATTTCAAGGAGAAATTTTAGAATTATTCTAGAATCTTTGTATTAAGAAAAAAAAAACCTAGATAATCAGATTACCATTGACACACGAATGGATTCCTTAAGTCGGTTAAATCTACAAGATTCTTAAAAAAAATAAAATAAAATAATAATAATAATAATTAATCTGTGGCAAGCAGACACATACATTTCAAAAAACAAACCCCAAAGGGCAGACGTGGCCTAAACTTTGAATCTCTATGCATCACCAGTCAAATTCACTTTTTAAAAGTATTCTTACAAATACCAGATTTAAATGGTTTACTGGGACCTTTTCATAGACGTTTACTCCGTGTAGAAGATAGACAGACATAAAGACAGATAAACAATACAAACACAGAATAATATTATTTAAAATTCACAGTAAGAATGCAGACAATTAGGGAAAAGTGGCACTTAGAAGAAACAGAAAATGATGCTACTCAAAGAAGTGTTTAAATAAAAATATGATTATATGAATGGGAAGAGCATAATGGCTTAGCAAATACTGCAATTGAACTACAGTCAGTGATTAGTCAGTACCGGAGAACATTTTAAATAGTTTACTTTACTAACAAAGAAATTGACAAACAATATTAAACTAAGTGGGAAATTCATAACTTTTCCTATAACTCATACAGTCAGGCATTTTTATGATGTTTTTCCCTAAAACTGGGAATTGTGGAGAAGAGACAAATGAACTGCTAATTTAACATTTAGGTCAAAATAGTGGAGGTGGAAAAATAAGGCAGTTTGATCATTTTTAGAATTAAAAAAAAAAAAAATTATATATATATATGAAATTTTAATTTCCATCAATTCCTGATTTGTAAATAATAACCAAGTGAAAACCTCATGGACACCTCGCAATTGTTCATGATTTAAATATACACGATGAAAATCATGCAATTAAAAAAGATATTTAAATGACCAATATGCCTGTAGTTCTGATGTAACCAAATTCCATATTACTTGTAAGTTGAATATTTTTTTTCTGTTTGTTTCTGTTTGTTTGTTTGTTTGTTTTATGGTAGTTTTGAAATATTTAAAGTTTGTAAATGTCTTGATTTCTAGGTATTTTATGGTACCCATGACAGCTCCAGTATAATAATGCATGTCCTAGGCTTTCTTATTTTAATTTTTCTACTCATGTATTTTTAGAGCCACAATCGGACTCCCTTTGTTAGGCATCGAACTCTGAACTTGCAGTTGGATGGTATGAATTAAAACTCATCAATTGCTAACAAAAGTCCATAATATATGTTTTTAAAGCAGGTTTTTTCTGTGCACCAATTTCTATCAATGTATTCCACTGTTGCACAGCGGTTAAAATAAATTAGATATATCTCAGACTAATAAAAACTTTGATTAGCTTTCTAATTAAACTCGTATTCTGGATGAGTTGCAGAATGATAATCAGCCCGTCCTGTCAAGGGCAAAGAGATTGATCTGAATTAGTGAGTGTTTCATCCACACAGATCTAAAAACACCATCAATACGTGGGCTTTAGCCGTGAAGCCGGTTTGGGTCAGCATAAATTAAAGTTGTTTCTCGGATTCAATAGTTTAGACCTGAAAAATAGAAATTAAGATTTTTCCCTCCCTAATTTAGCAGTTCTGGGCTTAAATCTGAAGTTACCAAGTCAGTAACCAAAAGCTCTGAGTTTGGTGGAAATTCTGGTCCACCTTGTTTGATCTTGTGGGAAGATCCAAATCTTTAAAAAAAAGTTGTACTATGTACAGAAGAAGCACATTTGTGTCAAGTTACCGGTCTTTTCCACCGTGACATAGAGACGGATCACCCTAGAAGTGCTCCTAGAAGGGCCCAACAGGGGATTTGAACCTGAGGCCTTTTGCCTTCCAAGCCTGCATATTGCCTCCAAGCCACTATTTCAACTCACGTATCAGCCTGAAGTCCCGTCTTATCTCATCTGCTGCACTAGGGGGCTGGACTTCACCAATGGCTCTCACCTGCCTATCTAAGCCCGCCTGAATCAGAACATTATTAGCTGGGTATTTAAGCACTGACTCGCCCTGGGAACTTTGTCAGTTCATTGTATCCAGATTCCTGTTGCTTAAGACTGACTTGGCTTGTGACTCCTGGTTCTGGATCTTTGCTATTGCCTGTTCGCTGTCTGTCCTGACCTTTGGAACCTTGCCTGACTACTCTCCTGGATTTGCCCTTGTCTGTTTCCTCATACCCGGTTATTGTCCCTGCACAGCCCGAGTGAATTCTTACCTGACCACCTTGGTCTGTGTCCATTTGCAAGAGTGAGCAAACATCTCTGCACTACGGACTCCACCCAAGGTAAAGTAATATAGGTCCAGGCACTCCTTGGTTCAAGACAGGCACTTTATTAGGAACCACAAAAGCAAAGTTTCGACCCCAAAAGGTCTTTGTCAAGCTTGACAAAGACCTTTTGGGGTCGAAACGTTGCTGTTGTGGTTCCTAATAAAGTTCCTGTCTTGAACCAAGGAGTGCCTGGACCTCTATTACTTTACTAATGTTTGGAAATCTGGTGTTTGATTCCAGCTCAGCAAGCGCCCTGGCTCAGATTTGTGGGAGTGAGTGCAGTTCCACATATACTATCCACCCAAGGTAAGACCGTTACAGATGGTACACAATTCCACCCAACCAGTAAAACATTTAAATACTACTTGAATGCTTTATCAAGGGCACACAACCTAGTTGATGGCTATAGGTGTATAGGCCAGACGAACATTCAATCACAGCCCACCTTGTTATTTGTATCCAGGCAGTCGTAGGTCCTCTCAGAGAATACTTTGTAGATGTCTTGGAATTCTTGGTACATATCGGCAACCATCAGACTCAGAACTTTACCTTTAATGCCTCCAAATTCTATTTTTTCAAGTTTCATCATGTCCACAGCAGTGAGCAAGAGATCCTTAAAGATAAAAAAAAAAATAAGACAAAGCATAGCCTTAGAGATACTTTATAGAGATGTGGTGATTTTCAGCTCTGGAACTCAATGGGACTTCTCAACATGCAACATATTTGCAAAGTAGCACTTCGCTGTATATACATAGGTGTAAGGTAGAAATATGAACAGAATAAGATGGGAATTGGCAATTAGACTATTTTTAGTTCCAGAATGATTTTATGAATTACCTTATACATTGTAGATATTTTGATATCAAACAATATGATGTAATTTTTCAGAATTAAAGTAAAAATAAAAAAAAATAAAAAAAATAAAGTTAGGTGTTAAAATAATTTCTGAATGTGGGCATATCATCTGCATACAATAAGCTAAAACCAGGCATCTGCACTATACAGGACTTTGTAGGAAATGCGATCTCGGAGCCACCCTTCCACTTTGGCATCGAGAAATCATCCAATAGACTTGATCCATAGTGGAACCTGTACAGTAAGGAGGAGGAAGAGGGGCATTTACAGTCCCTGTACATTATACAGAGGCAGGTTGCCAGGTTGGTATAGGGGGCTTAAATGGCTAACCTTGAATTTTGGATAGCTTTACGAAGAAACAATTAGTTTAGAGTATTTATACACAGGTTCGGAGGAAACGGATAACAAGACACTGATAAATTATTAGTTCCTAGGCCAGATCTTCACCATAAAGTTTCTATCACTTGTCAAAGCCAAAGCCAGGCCTGCACCTTTTGTGTTGAACTCCAGTTTGGCCACATTAAAAGGCAGTTTTCTCAGCGCTGCCCGGATTGGCGTAAAGATGCAAGATTCCACAGGAAATGTTTACACAACACCAGGAATATATTGCAAAAGTGATGGCACTTAGGGGGTTACGGAACAGAAAGTAAAGATCGATAATACTTTGTATTCTCCTGCCGTGTGTTGGAGAGTGTGCAGACTGTGCCCGGTAATGCTGTCCATTAGTTTAACTAAATTAGTATTCAGACTGGCACAGTCTGACTCTCCCTGCTGATTCGGGAGTTGTAGGAAACATAAACAAAAGACGCAAGGGGTAAAAAACAAAACAAAAACAAGTAGAAACTAAAGCCAACCTATTATATTTTTGAAAGTTCTAGATAAAGAAGTTAAAAATCTTGCTATGTTCCCTTAAAAGCCTGAGAGAGCAACATTCAGGTTAGCTTTTCATTTCCAGCGTGACGCTACCATTAACACAGTGTCGTAGGGTCGCAGAAGATCGTGTATAAAGTGGCTTTCTTTAAGCATTAGATGAAATATATATAAAACTCTCTACAGCCCTTACCTACAAGCTGTACGGAGATCACCTGCGACAGTTAATTGGCATATAAAAGGTCATGTAACTAATATTCTGCTGCATGCTATAACATTTATAGTGTACATTTCAGACAGATTTAACACACGGAAATCCAATTTGCTCCACCAAGTTAATTAGGTTTCAAGTAAGGATATTTTAATAACTGGGAAGAGCTGAATGTGGATTACAAATGATCCCACAGCGCATTTTCTTACTTGGAAGAATTAGAAGCGGATTCGAGGCACAAACCTGGCTATTTATTTTTAAGCCCCTATTTAGCCATCCTTTGTAATTATTGCATTAACCTCTTTGTCAATCTGAGCGTTGTCATTAATACCTAATTGAAGGCGTCTGATAACGGTTCTGACGTTCGAATGAACGTGTAACATTATGTCATTTGTGCTGGTCACGTTGACAAGATTATTAATTAAATGAAACGGAGTAATGTTTATAAAAAAATAATTTAAAAAAGCTCCTATGTAAAAAAAATTATTATGAACAGAATAAAAAGATATGGATACAATTTGACTATTATTGTACAATGATTTCTGTTATTCCTCAAAATCAGAGACAAACAGAGGTTTTAGTAAACATATGATTTTAACAGTAAGTATGGAGTCTCCTCCAATGAGAAACAGCTCCTTCTGGGATGTAGAATGATTAGACATTTGTATTATGAGAGATAAACCTAACTCTAGTAATGGGATCTCAGTTCTATTGTCATCTGCAGTAAAACTGCTACTCTGTTATCAAATATATGTTTACCTCTTGTATTAGAATATAAAGCGCTCACACAGGGAATTGTGGAGAATTGACAAGTGGTTGCCAATTGTGAACCTCAGCCAAACTAAAGATACATATTCCTATTCCCTTGTCAATATTGCACAATTTGAGGTTTAGTAAATTAACTGCTTGAAGGGCTACAGTAGGCATCAAAAACACTAAGTTAATGAAGTAGTTTTGATGTAATAAGGCCATTCACTCTCACTGCTCAATTCTCTGCCATTCGGGAGCTAAATCACTTTTGTTTATGTCCATTAAGCCCTAGTGACAGCTCCCTTGGCTGTGACTGCACAGCCTACATGAAAAAGATGGTTTAATTTTTTAATCAGATCTTAACTTACTTTAGAAGTCTATATCTATTTAACTATAAATCAAGCATGAGTCACTTGTAGGCTCTAACAGGCTATTAACAGAGCAGGAGATGAGAAATTCTAAACTAAACAGAGTTTGCCATAGAGGAAGTTTGAACAATAGAGCTCTCTTTACAGGAAGTGTTTAGGAAGGCTGTGTAAGTCCCATGCAGGGAGGTGTGACTAGGGCTGTATATACAAAGTGTTTTTACTCCTAAATGACAGAGAATTGAGCAGTGACACTGCAGAGGCAGGGTCTATACACCCAAACTGCTTCATTAAGCTAAAGTTGTTTTGTTGATTATACCGTCCCTTTAACCCCTTAAGGACACATGACATGTGTGACATGTCATGATTCCCTTTTATTCCAGAAGTTTGGTCCTTAAGGGGTTAATGTGGCTATATTGTCAGATGGTTTTAACTAGTGCAATATTAAAGATGACATTTTAGAGCAAGGTTGTTAAACTCTGGCTACCAAAATGTCTTGCCACTCTTGCATTCAAAGAATTTGGGATTTGTAGTCTATTAACATCTGGGAGGACATGTCTGAAAACCCTGCATTTGATATACAAGTATACTTGAAGTGGACCAACACATTTGATGAAACAATGTCCACATTTACCGTAAACTATTGTTTGAAACCACATCAGTTCTAGTGACACAAATGCTGGGAGTAACAGCCAAGCCATCTAGAGGTGTTAGCATAGCTGGAGTTGGACAATAAAGGAAGAACTCACCTCTATGGTTTCCATTCTCTTTAAGAATACGTCCAACCTTGTGAAGACCATTATGGACGGGAAGTCCCAAGGCTTCACTTCCTCCCCATTCTGGAAGTAGTCCTTGATCTTTTCCCTCTTCTCTTCAAATGTATGTATGAAGAAACGAAAGGTGCCAAGGACCTCCTGAACTTTACCGAGGCTTTCTTCAATCTCTCCTTTCAACAAGTCTTCAGGATTCAAGTAGCTCCGAGCCTGTTACAGGTAAGAAGACATTGTTTGCTTCCAATCAAACAGATACCTTGTGTTTATTGAAATGTTTATATATTTTATGTAATAAACAGTTCACTTTTAAAGGTTACATTATAAACAAAACAATGCATCCTCTTCGACTCGAAGCAGCAACATTAACCTCCCCCCGCTTTTTTAGCCCAGGGAGGAGGTAGCGGTGCACTATGGAGTCTGGCATTCTACTGACAAAGTAGGGTGTGAATGAGACCCTTAAAACCTAAAGCAATAAAGAGAATTCTAAATTTCGTAAACACTGTACACCAGGGGTGGTCAAACACGGACACAAGGCTCTCTATCACACCTACGCTAAGAGTAAAGAAATTCTGTTTCATTGGATACAATTTGGTTCACACTATGAAAGCAAATAGAGAAGTCCATGGCAAACAGAATATTCTGTAGACTTAAAACAAAACAAAACAAAACAAAAAATCAGAAGTAGTGGTGGAAGACACCATCATTTATCTTAACCTAAATAAGCTTGAGTAATTTGTTGCAGACCTCCTTCTTTTGCGGAGTCATGCTTTGTAATTTAAGTTCTCAAGAACAAAATGTAATGGTGTATAAAAGTGAGCGACCAGTTGGCATGTTTAGATTAAAATGTTACACTGTTCAGATTAAACCCTTACCATCTCTATCATTAACCTATTGAAACGAACGCTGTTGTGGACTTTTTTTTTTTTTTTTTTTTTACTTTTTTTCATTTTTACCCTTCAAAGAGCACAGGCACACCACCTGTGCAATGATGCAAAGGGATTGGCCTAACTTTTGTTCCTTAGTAAATGCAGCTCAAATTGTTTATATGCTATCCCAAGTTTCAATGTACATTTAAACAACACATTTTTGATACCACTCCAAAGGCTATTAATGTATAAGCTCACTTGACAGAGGAAGCACCCCAAATCTTGATAATTTCTGCCAGGTGATGATGCCAGCATCATGGGGAGCAATGCGGCGAGCACAGCAAGGCAAGCGAATCTAACGTTTCAAACCCGCTCATGCGGTTGGGCTTGGGGGGGGGGGGGGGATCTAGATAGACCATTAAAGGAGCTTCCTATTCTATTGCTAATAATAATAACAAAGTATTTAACCAGGAAAGGTACATTCAGATTACTCTGGTTTCCAAGTACGTCCTGGGGATGTTACCTTAGCCCAACATCCAGGGGTTAATACTAATGTCCAATGTGTAAGGCTAACATGCACAAAGCAGGCATGTAAGTGAAATCACATTATGTGTGCTGGTAAAATAATTTACGCATAATAATGTAGTTTTTATTGAAAACTAATAAAAAAAGTACTTTGAACTATTTTCAATAGAGTAATAGACTGGGCACATTACTTGCAAATGTATGCGCAAAGCTTATTTGTAAGTAATGTTTTTGTTAACTCTTGTACAGGTGTTTCCTCCAATATTGCATGGTTTAAAGGGACGCTATAGTCACCAAGACCACTAGGTATAGTCTCCTGATGCCAACGCATTTCATGTTCCTCACCTGTTGAATGAAAAGGTTGCATACTTCCTGCATTAGCACAATGATTCGGGCGGGAGTGTTGTAGTATTTGGAGCGCGCCCACAACAAGCACATCACATGTAGGAGAGGGACAATTAGTGGCTTCACTTCATTAAATTCCACATTCTCAATTTCTTCAAAGTGGCGTTGCAGGGGTTTCAGGTGTAAATTAATGTCTTGGGCTTCAGACAAGGCTGAAGAAGAACAGAAAGAGACATATGGACTATAGAGTAAACAAGCAAACTATTAGGCAGATACATGACCTAAAGTACAATGGGAAATACGCAGTATTCAGCCAGAGACAGTGGGGATCCCCCCAGGTCACTCCGGAAATATGACCACATATTCCATATTCTTCATTGTACATGGATACATTATACATTGGCATTACATACACAGTGCATCTCAGAGCTAGAGGTTCTAAGTATTACATAGCACTCAAGCACTCAAAGGGTGTTTAATGCAACCACTACAAGACAATGTTTCCGTTGTGGCATGGGCCAATTTCATCACTCAGAAGTGGGTGCGATTTACCTCTAAAACTTTCAGAAGAATCTCTCGATACTATAGTTATGCAAACATTAAGGGTGAGATGTCACAGGTCAGTTAATATTAGATATTTTAGTACAGACAGTGGGCTGTGAATGTGGATGTCCAATAAAGTAGGTGCCAACACATTTCTCACCTGCTACAACATCGCGGAACAATGCTTTGAATGCTGGGAAATAGCTGCTCTGGACTTTCTCAAGGAGCTCAGCCATCTTGCGCACTTTCTTGGTCCTCAGCTGGTTATAAATACAGTCCAGGTCGGCATATCTAGAACAACATGATCAATTTTAAACACAAGTAAACTGCCAAGAATCAAGTCTTTGTGTGCCATTAAGCCGAGGCAGCCAGGAGGATCTTTCTAACTGAACTGCAACTCACATAACCCGCAGCCAGACTGTGCCGAGATGAACGCTAGCTCAGGTTAATGCACATTGTACTGCAACAGCTGAGGAGAAGCCTTTCTGCTTCACATGCCATAGAACAGGGGTGCCCAGAATTTAGATCCCCAAATGTTTTAAAACGACAACTTTCATGACGTCTTGCCATTCTAAAGGCACGCAAAGCATCATGGGAGTTGCGGTTCTACAACATCTGGGGGTATCTACCTTTTGGGCACCCCTGCCATAGAGTAATACTGAATAATACTGAAGGAATATGCAAATTACAAATATGCTGATGTGAAAATGTGGATTCTACAGTTTTTCTAGAATTCCATATCCCAGAATGCTTTGCTAGCCTTAAGGCTGTCAAAACATTGTGAAACTTGGTGTTCAACAGCTGTGAAAATACTTTGTATCCATCCTTTGTTAAGCGAATCCAACCCTCCCTCTATTACCTGTTCTTCCAGAAGTCAATCTCTGTGTTGGGAGTTGGGTTCTTCCCCTGTAAAAGTGGTTCAGAGGACTCTTTCTTCAACACCCCTCGAACCTGGTGGCTCCATTGTATAATGGCAGATTCAATCGAGTGTACAATGGTTTTATCCAAGAGGTCATTGCTAAGAGAGAGTGAAGAGACAGAGGCACATGAACCAATGTTTTCATCAGCCAATCACTTAACAATATCAGCAGTTATTTGGCGATGTACGGTATACTAAATTTGCTCCTCGACCAAGAAGCTTACATAATATTTATTTGGGGCTTTTGTTTAAAAGTGGAGTTTACGTATCAGCCGGGATTATCAACAAAATGTCAGCATTAGCGATGACGTGGATTAAAAAAAAAGTTTGTGTTGGGGAAACCCTTAAAAAAAAAATTCCACTGTATTTGACAATTGTTTTCATTTTATATATATATCAATATTTTATCACCATATGGAATAGAGGGTTGATGTTGGAAGAGTTAATAATGTTATAAAAAGGTCAGTCATGTTACAGTGTGATTCTTCATAATTAACATCACAGCTGTGTCTGAATTGTCTCCAAAGGCGATAGGAGACTCGTAACATCCACATGGAAAGAACCCCCCAATTAAAGGAACACTATAGTCACCTAAATTACTTTAGCTAAATAAAGCAGTTTTAGTGTATAGATCATTCCCCTGCAATTTCACTGCTCAATTCACTGTCATTTAGGAGTTAAATCACTTTGTTTCTGTTTATGCAGCCCTAGCCACACCTCCCCTGGCTATGATTGACAGAGCCTGCATGAAAAAAAATACTGGTTTCACTTTCAAACAGATGTAATTTACCTTAAATAATTGTATCTCAATCTCTAAATTGAACTTTAATCACATACAGGAGGCTCTTGCATGGTCTAGCAAGCTATTAATATAGCAGGGGATAAGAAAATCTTAATTAAACAGAACTTGCAATAAAGAAAGCCTAAATAGGGCTCTCTTTACAGGAAGTGTTTATGGAAGGCTGTGCAAGTCACATGCAGGGAGGTGTGACTAGGGTTCATAAACAAAGGGATTTAACTCCTAAATGGCAGAGGATTGAGCAGTGAGGCTGCAGGGGCATGTTCTATACACCAAAACTGCTTCATTAAGCTAAAGTTGTTCAGGTGACTATAGTGTCCCTTTAAGAGTTTATTAAGCCTTAAAACATGAGAGGATTACAAATTTGTAAGGAGGTTTTTTGCTTTAAACAGGGCTGAGCAAACTGCGCCCAGTATTACTCCCACTATTCGTAAAAGGATGTTGACACAATCAAAAGGTCAGGGGGTCCAAAAACATCTATAGAATTACTATTGGTGAAAGAGAAACCACATTTATACAATATTTACAGAATCACAAAGTGTTAGAAATGGTATTCAATAAATAAGTACATAAAAGACTGAGGTCGTTTTGGAGAATTAAAAATAAAAGTTGCAAATGTTTGGCCGAAATAGTCAAAATGGGGAGAGAAATACGTTTTAATTTGACTATTTTTGTCTGTTCAATTCCCTTGTGTTAACATCTGAAGTGGTAGAGGTTAACACAGTGAAGGAGTTTAAGCATGCGTGGGATAGGCATAAGGCTATCCTAACTATAAGATAAGGCCAGGGACTAATGAAAGAATTTAGAAAACTGGGCAGACTAGATGGGCCGAATGGTTCTCATCTGCCGTCACATTCTATGGTTTTATGTTTCTTGTCAAAGACTGGCTTCCTCTTTGTAGCATACGAAAATGCTGTTAAAAAAAATCTGCCAATTCTCTGCCATTTAGGAGTTAAATCACTTTGTTAATACAGCCCCAGTCACACCTCCCTGCACGTGACTTGCACAGCCTTCCTGAAAACTAAACTAGATATTTTAGGTTCCTTTATTGCACAGTTTGTTTAATCTAGAAGTTATCTCCTGCTCTGTCAATAGCCTTCTTGATCCCACAGGAGGCTCCTGTGCGTCATTAATGTTCAATTTATAGAGCAGCACTCGCAGCAGATAAAAACTTCTAAAGAAAGTTAACATCAGATTGAAAATAAAACTATTGTTTCCATGTAAGCTGTGTGAGTCACAGCCAGGGGAGGTGTGGCTAAGGCTGTGTAAATAGAAACAAAAGTGATTTAACTCCGTAGTGGTAGAGATTTAAGCAGTAAGACTACAGAGCTAAACTAAACCTGCTTGATTGAGCTAAAATTATTTTGGTACCTACAGTATCCCTTTAATTATACATAAGTTTAAACAAAGAAGGCTCAAACAGTAGAATTTTTCTCACAATTGCTTATTCATGTGGTTATTCACTAAACTGGGAATTTCAGAGAGATCATAAGGGAATCAAGGTCAAAACAACGGAGTTCTAAAAATTCTCCCAACTTCTAGAATTCCCAGGTCAGTGAATAATCTCAGAAGTGAAAAATAAGTAGAAATGCCAATGATTCTCATAGAAACATAGAATGTGACGGCAGATAAGAACCATTCGGCCCATCTAGTCTGCCCAGTTTTCTAAATACTTTCATTAGTCCCTGGCCTTATCTTATAGTTAGGATAGCCTTATGCCTATCCCACGCATGCTTAAACTCCTTTACTGTGTTAACCTCTACCACGTCAGCTGGAAGGCTATTCCATGCATCCACTACCCTCTCAGTAAAGTAATACTTCCTGATATTATATTTAAACCTTTGTCCCTCTAATTTAAGACTATGTCCTCTTGTTGTGGTAGTTTTTCTTCTTTTAAATATAGTCTCCTCCTTTACTGTGTTGATTCCCTTTATGAATTTAAATGTTTCTATCATATCCCCCCTGTCTCGTCTTTCCTCCAAGCTATACATGTTAAGATCCTTTAACCTTTCCATCTCATCTTTCAGTTAAATAATAAGGTCTGCAGAACAATAGTTTTTATTTAATACTTTTCTCAGAGCGGGGCTTTAAGAACAGTGAAAAGCTGGTTCTACGCAAAACTGAAGAAGGTTAAGGAACATCAGATCCTGAATTTTAACTACTTACCATTTCTCGTTTTCATAATCCGCGTACTCCACCTTCTCAGAACCCGCTGGAAGAGGAAGTAGGGTTTTTCCATGAAACTGACCCATCATAACATATATGTTACTTTTTAAATTGTTCACGTGACGCATGACATCTTGGGAGACCACGTGAGGCCAACTCTGATGGTTCTTCTGGTTGGCTAGAACTGGCACCACGACCTACAGAGACAAGTCAAGACCAAAGTAAATGGCAACATATTGAAATTCAACTTTTGATCTGTTTGAAACAAAAACAAATAAATGTTGCCCTGTTGTGGCTCTAGTAGCCAAAGAGTGAGTCCTTCTATCTCCAGTTCCTGATTACTAATTTTGTCAGCTTTCTATATACCTGATCTCTGGTATCCTTTGACCTAGGCTTGTTATAACATTTATCCGTATCTCTCCTGTCTTTGACATCAGCATTCTCCCTTACTTCTCTACCGTTAGCGCGGCCACTCTAAGGACCGGTATACGGATTGTCTGTTCATTGTGTTATAGCATTCCAAGCTCGACACCCTCCTATACAGGAACACCTAGGAAGTATGTGATCATCCAATAATCAGGTACGGAATTTATAAATATATCCACTCAAAGATTAAAAAGCAACTTGCACTTGACACTCTGCAAATATCAGATCCTAAACAATCCGACAGTTTAGTTCATGAAGTCAACAGTATTTTCTCAAATTTAAGATCCTGATAATTTTAAACATGCATTATTTTTTGGATAGAATTAATTCCCTAAACATCGAATTGTAAATAAAAAAGAAAAACTACATTAAACAGCGAGCTAGCCTAGTTGTAGCTATGGTCAATTTGAGAGAATGTTGTACAATCTGCTATTGATGGCTCAATGTTCTATATTCTAACGTACTGTTCAGCATTTAGTAAATGTACTCCAAAGACTCTGCTTCGTGTTTGGTGTCATGAAAGCTGCGCGTAGGTTTTCACAATTGACTTGCAGAACACATATTAATGTTCTCAAGTAAGATGTGGGCAAACAGTCATTACACCCCATTATCTAATATTCTTTAATGTCTCTGAATCTGCAAAGCTCCCAGAGCAGTTACTATAATTGCCTGCCAGCAGACAGTGGAGTATAGGAATCGGAGACCTTTAATTGCAAAATACATATCACAAAACAAATAAATATGGTACAAATACTGTTGCATCTCTCTAAGGAAACTGATTTCGATTCACTTCGTCACACAGTTCCATTAAAAGGAGCTCATCTAATCTTTGCCCAATCATCATTCATTTCTGCTCGTTCTCTTCCAGCAACAAAAGTCTGCAAAAGCAGTTCGTTACACAGTGAAATAAATAAAATATAAAAATTGTAGGTTTCACTGATGTACTCATACACAGAACTAGAGTGACACCTAGTGGCCATCCAGAAGTGAACATTTCATTAAAAAAATTATGGCATCAGTCAGCCCCCAGTATTTTAGCTACATTATTTAGACTTTTTTTTTTTAGAGTTGAAAGCAATGGACAAACCAATGGTATCAGGATAGTGACGCCTCCTCTGTACTAGAACAAACCTACGTGATTAGGAAAATAAAGCACATGTATATTCTTATTATAGATAGCAGGCAATAAAATAATTATTAATGTCTATGGTAGTGATAAAAAGCATTGCAATTACAAGCTACTTAAACCTCGCCTGTACCCATCACTGTTAAATAAACTGCACCAGCCTGTTTACCCGGCACAGCAATGCACTGCTGGAACATTTAGACTAGCTAACGTGCAGATATAACCTATCTATACCTCAACACTAGTCTGAATAACCACCCACACCCCGCTTACAGCATTTTCTTGTAAATAAGAATACCACTATGCAAGGCAGCACTGTAACTACATTGTAAAAGAGAATCTAAAATTATAAAAATGTGCATATTTAAATATCAGCTAATGTGGTTCATTGAAGCTTATACTGCATGCGGTTACTCCCCTACAAGACTCAATAAGCCTGCTTATAAAGCCTACACAAATTGTACACCAGCTTAGTATCCTAAAAATGTGGACAACTATGTGGACAACTAAAAAAACCTGTAAAAAGGGGTATATGTAAACTGATAGCAGCCACAGTATGGATCGTATCAGCTGATTAGGCATTTCAGTTCGTCCTATGTGACGTGTGAAACCGATTCTGGGGATAAACTATTTCTCTCATACACTCCTGGCTGGTCCCTATAGACCAGAATGGGACAGTGGCAAAACTACCAGGGTAGCAAAGGTGTTTTTTGTGACTGTGTCCTGGAGTTCCACCCGTCCAGGTGGGGCCCATGCCATGCAAGTGCCCCCTTGCAAAATCATTATTTAGTATATTGCTATGCATTTAGTATTATGTTCAAGCGCTCAAAGAATGAGTCGGTTAGTGTGGCAGCACTCTGACTCCTTGCATAAGCGCTGGACAGGAAGGGCATTTACGTGGACTGCACCCACCAGAGGTCTCTTAAATAATAATAAATAATATTAGATCTTAAATAGCATACAAACCCCACAATCCACTCCCAACCCTCCACTGTGAAAATGAACGCTAGCACGCAGTACGTGAGGGGGATTGGACGCTCGAGAGACTGTGGGACAATTTTCATGATATCCAGAATACCGGTATCCGGATGTTTGTTGATTTGTTTGAAGTGAAGTCTGAGCGATCTTAATCCAGCCTGCATAAGTCTGCGGAATATTTTATCAATAAAATGTATTTTATATTGACGGCCGCCCAATTGTTTTTACCCTATTGGAATCTGCAAGAAGTCCACTCCCTGGAGACACTGTGTAACAGTGAATATGCGAGGATAGCCTGAGCAGTTTCTTTACCTGCTCTGTGTTTGTGAGTGTATATCACATTTTCTTAATATTCATAAGTACCAAACAGTATTATACTATTGTATTTTTTGTCTCCTTTTTTTTTTAGATGTGGAGAACCAAGTTACCCTTATCAATTTTGGTTTGTATGCTTAATTAATCAGATTGATTCACAAACTAGCACTTATCAATCAAAAAATTGTTTTTGCACTTTAATATATTGTGTAATTAATAGTGCATATGATATATGTCACAGTATTGGTTATTTAGCACATTTTGCACTTCAGCACTTTTATGAGTGTTGTGTTTTGCACAAGTTTGTGAATGCACAGTTATTTAAAGGCACAGCGCACTTTATGTTTGAATCATTTGTATCTTAGTGTTTTATGAGCTTTTACACTTACAAGGTGCTGCTACTATTTATTATATATAATTTTTAGTCACTTAAAATACATTGCGCCATTCTAGCTTGTTACCTGGTTGTATAATACTTTGGTATCTAACTATCGCCCGATATCATTGCTCCCGGTATTGTCAAAAATCTTGGAAAAATGCGTCCACACGCAACTATGTGAATATTATCAACGATCAAATTATCTGACCTCTGATCAATCAGGCTTATGTCCAAATCACTCAACTTCAACTGCCCTCTTAAAAGTTTGCAGTGACATACAAATTGGCATGGAAAAAGGAGACTTAACTGGAGCTATTTTTCTTGATTTTGCCAAGGCCTTTGACACAGTAGACCATGGCATTCTTTTGCAAAAACGTAAAAACTCGTTGTTGATCGTCCGCTAACCTGGTTTTGATTGTATGTTTCAGACCTATTGCAATATGTGGCCATTTCTGATAGCGCTTCCCCTGCTATTCACATTATTTATAAATGATCTGCCTAACGTCTGCAAATCCTCAACTGTACACATGTATGCAAACGACACTGCAATGTACGCTAGTAAACCCAAGCTGTGCTCCAAAACCAATTCACAGAGGTAGAAACGTGGATAGCGGATAACAAACTCTTCCTAAACACTGACAAAACTGTTACAATGATCTTTGGAACAAAGAATTACATAGACTACAAAATCAGCAACTGTGTATCAGAACAAATGCAAATAGCAGGTATGTTGCTAGACCCCAATCTATCCTTTGGCCTTCACATTGAAAAAAATCTCTTCAAAACTTTACCCCAAACTAGGTTACCTGTACAGAAACAAATACTGCCTAAACCCTACAGTAAGGAAACATGGATAGTGCAACAAATGCTAATGCTGGTCATTGATTATGGGGATGTAGTGTATGCACCCGCATCACAATACCACCTTGATAAACTTAATAAGTTATACAATTAATTCTGCCACTTTGTAATAGAATATAATTACTTTACCCACCACTGTGACATGTTAAAAGAGCTAAACTGACTTTCGCTGGAATCCCGACACACTCTTCATCTTTCCAGCCTTGTGCATAAGAGCATTTCTGGGAAGCTCCCACCCTACCTGAGTAGAATGCTCTCCCCGGCTGTTCCCACCTCCTATAACCTCCGATCCAGTACTAGCACAATATTTAGCATACCGCAATACAAAAATAAAGTGGCTCAATCGTCATTTTCCTACAGAGCCCCGCAATTATGGAATAACCTCAGGGACACAGTCAAACCTTCATTCAATCTAACATCTTTTAAGAGATCTGTGGCAATATACCTCAATACAGAATGCACCTGTCATGGTTGAATATAAAAATATAATAATAACTTGTTATGTATTAAATTTGTATATTTGTGTGTGTAATTTTATATATATATACACATACATATACATACAATTTATATATATATATATATATATTTTATATATATATATATATATATATATATATATATATACACACACATACACACATACATATACACACACACACACAGTGGGACCTCGGTTAACAAATTTAATGTGTTCTCCGGGACGTTTCTTATTGCGAAAAATTTGTAAACCGAAACGCGGTGTCCCATAGGAATGCATTGAAAACTAATCTGTTCTGGAGGTCAGAAAAAAGTCAAAATGAGCTGGCATGGAAACCAACCCACAATGCAGAACACACAATAAAAGGCATGAAAACGTCGAAGCTCAGCTCCCTACCTTTCCACAGCTTGAGAAATGCACCAAAAAGTCCCAAAACAACTGCAAACAATTTCCAGAATTGCTCCAAAACTCGATGCAAAAGCCGCTCAAACATCTCCACACTCTACGCCACGTGCTACCTACAGGCTACGGGATGCAGGGAGCGTTGCTAGAAACCTCCCAGGTGCAATGCATCCTGGGGAAACTTGCTTTGTATTGCAATTTTTTTTTGTAAACCGAGGCATTATTTTCAATGGATTTTCATTTGTAAACTGAAAATTATGTTAATCGAGGCGTTTGTAAACCGAGGTCCCACTGTATGCATGTATGTATGAGAGAGAGAGATTGTATATTATTTAATATTGTATCCTATTGTATCAATGCAATGTTTTGTGGACCCAGGACACAAATCATTTCTATGAGGAGATGCTGATTTGCCAGGGTGGTGTTTTGGTGAGCATGCACAAGAGCCTCCCAATGCTTTTCTCATGGGAAGTCACTGGATTGGCTGAGATGATCAGTTCTGGTGACCTCAAACAAGGAGGCGGAGCAAGGGCAGAACCAGCCACAAAAAATCTGCAAGCCGCTGAAAAAATGTGAGTTTTACACTTTTTTTAAACCAGGGACGAGGGGGGCCAGGATCCTAAACTGCGGTTGCAAAATACACAGTTCAATACATTTGTATTACTGGCAGTATAGTGTTCCTTTAATGATACCATTACACACACACACACACACACTCAGCCAATCCACCATACAATCTTATCCCACACCGCCAACCACCACACTCACACTCAGCCACCGCATACATCCCATTAAGGTGCATTGCTTATTTGGGAGCAACAAGCGGAGACCCATCTTTTATTTTAATGCCAGGGCCGAGAGTTTCCCGGTTATGCCCCTAACTGGAGCATTCATTTCTAGTAAGGGAGGGATATATCGGAAACTGCAGCCAGCTTCTCTAAACAGTACATTTATAGGAAACTTTGATAATATTTTTCTTTATTTAATTTTTGCATTATTTTAATGCGTCATCTATATAAAACATAGGGGACCATTTTCACCATAGTTCTTTCTTTCCAAAGAAACACCCAGGGCTAGACTTGACTCTATATTGTTAAACAATTAATAGAAATATTTAAAGAAGATTCTAAATTTTGCGTCAAACCACAGGATGTCACTCAGAGGGTTCTGTATGAAGACAACAAGTTCTTCGAATGGAGCAATCACCGTGGAAACCAGCTAAATGTCTCTGTTAATTGCTTTAGCGTCAGTTACAGCTTACACACTACACAGCACCATGAAAGTGTCACAGGGGTGAACAAAGCAATGGAAAAAAAAAAGTCATTAGTCTCTGTGGGAGAGGAGATGGGTTAAAGACTAACTGAATGCATTGACACAGTCACCATGACAGCAAAACACGCTGACAAAAAAAAAAACTAACTAAGCTGCCAAAAAAGAAATCAGTCCGAGGAAGCTTGTTTGTTTGTGGCATGGAATTCACAGGTAATACAGATATTTTTAAAGACAAGTCATTACTGGTACAAAATATCATACCTAACATTTATATAAAGAACCTGTGCTACAAATTGGAACCACACAATATATAATAGAATGTTGTGTGTCATATACAATGGTGCGTCACAAGAGCACAGGGTGGAGCAGTTTAACAGGAGGGGGGGGGGGGGGGGGAAGGAATAAGAGTGATGCCCTCGACCCTTCAGAGAAACAGGAGATGCTCTGGCCTGTTACTCCAACTAGCACCCAAGTTTCCAAGAGGCTGAGAATAATGGGAGTTTATTTTCCCCTGCACCTACACTAAGCACCGCATATTAGATTTAAATAAAAACAACAACAACAAAAAACTTGTTCTGCAAACCTGGTGATTGCCAGGGTCACGCAGTTTAGCTCACATTCTAACAAGGTGAATTTCAAACGCAAGGCCAAAATAGTTTAACTGAACACAGAACTGACTTGAAGAATTTTTCCAAATTGGCAAACCTGGCCTAAATTGGGGATTTTTTAACAGTTCTCATCTGAGTTAATAAACATGTTAGAAAAGGCATGTCAATCAATCACAGAGAGCTTTTTAATTGTCGAGTGTCACTGGAATAGAGCGGTATTCAGAAAACAATGTTGCCATTAGGGTTGCTGGGAAACAGGGAATCCTGCATTCAAAATGTTGTGCACAGTATTCTAAAGACTGTCAATATTTACTAAAGTCAGAATTGTTGGAAATCCAAAGGGACTTTCAAATTTAAGGTCACAGTAGCCAAACTGGGAAAATTCTCCCAGTCAGCTATTATTCCAGTGACTACTTTGACCTTAAACTTGAAATTCACGACAATTCATCGTGAAAGTGATGTACCCCATGCTGCAATGATGTGCACCATTATAAGCAGCTATATGATGGCACAGAGTCCTTGTGAATGCCACACCAATATAGCAGCTCTATAAACAGGCATCCTATTTTACTTCTTAACCTTTATATAGAGAAGTCATGTATATATGAATATATGAAAAATGCATTTGAACCGAACATAACAAATCATATATAGGACTAGATAGGCTGAACAACAAAATTTTAAAGGGACACTATAGGCACCCAGACCACTTTAGCTCATTGAAGTGGTCTGGGTGCCAGGTCCAGCTAGGGTTAACCCATTTTTTTTTATAAACATAGCAGTTTCAGAGAAACTGCTATGTTTATAAATGGGTTAAGCCTTCCCCCAAATCCTCAAGTGGCTGTCTCATTGACAGCCGCTAGAGGCGCTTGCGTGATTCTCACTGTGAAAATCACAGTGAGAGCACACAAGCGTCCATAGGAAAGCATTGTAAATGCTTTCCTATGCGACCAGCTGAATGCGCGCGCAGCTCTTGCCGCGCATGAGCATTCAGCCGACGGGGCGGAACGGAGGAGGATCAGAGGCAGAGAGCTCCCCGCCCAGCGCTGGAAAAAGGTAAGTTTTACCCCTTTTCCCCTTTCCAGAGCCGGGCGGGAGGGGGACCCTGAGGGTGGGGGCACCCTCAGGGCACTATAGTGCCAGGAAAACAAGTATGTTTTCCTGGCACTATAGTGGTCCTTTAACCCTGAGCAGGTAATTATTGCAGTTTTTAATAAACTGCAACAATTACCTGCTAGGGTTAAATTGATTCTATAGTGCCAGGAAAACAAACCCGTTTTCCTGGCACTATAGGTTCCTGCAGTGCTCCCCCCTCGTGCCCTCCTGCTCCTGTAGTCTCTTGGTGCTGGGTCAGGCTCCACCCACGCTCCTACCCCGCCTCCGTTTTGATTCCGGAAGTCCCTCTAGTGGCTGTTTGACAGCTACTAGAGGAGGAGTTAATCCTCAGAGGTAATTATTGCAGTTTCTCAGAAACTGCAATAAATTACCACTGTAGGGTTGAGGGACTTTGAGCTAAAGTGGTCTGAGTGCCTAGTGTCCCTTTAACTCCTCCTCTAGTGGCTGTCTACCAGATAGCCACTAGAGGGACTTTCGGGTCTTTAGGCAACTTTTGGTCGCCTAACGGACGCTGGACAGCCTCACGCCATGTATGAGGACTTTCAACATCACTGAAATCCCCATAGGAAAGCATTAAATAATGCATGCGCATTAGGTCTCCCTCGCCAGCTGACGTCAGCGGGGGAGGAGTGAAGGCGAACCAAACCCAGCGCCAAGGGACATCGGCGCAGAACCCAGGTAAGTGACAGAAGGGGTTTTTAAGAGAGAGATTAGCAAACTCTTCCCTGATCACGGAAATCTTCTAGAATAGAACCAGATCATCCCATTACTGCTATTAAAATTATGATTTATTCTAAGTCATTTCTCATTTGTGATGACTGTCTGTGCCCCTTGTAGAGTGTGCCATTTGTCAGCCTGGTGGGGGGCACATTTAAAAGTATGTTTTATCCATTAATTGCACGGCACCATGGCAGTAACACCTTGAATGAATTATGGGTGCTAGATCCACTATGTTTTCATAAACACATTACATCGTCAAGCTGTTGAACAGCTCATGAAAAGTGATGCCTTATAGTATATAGGATTCATACTCTTCAGGATCTATCTTTGATTAATTCGATTTCTTTGCTGCAGCACATGACTGTTGCATACTATAGGAATTCCCACTCCCTGTTCTGCCTATCAGCATGTATAAGTACGGTAGTATCTGTCCAGGAACTCTTGGTGGATCTGATAACCCTAACTTGCTCCCAGACACCTAAAGCAGGTGCAGTTCTGCAGAGATTTATTAGAATCTCAGCCAACACAGTCAGACTGCAGAGGCATTCTGTGTTAACTTGCAATGCTAGAGAGATTGAAACCAATTTTTTATTTTAATTTCACACACAAAAAAAAACACACCACATTTTAGATTGTTTTTGGTTCTTGGATAAAAGGGATGCTCACATCTCCCATTTAGATACATTTTGTATTTTGGAGTAATTTATTAAATGGATGCAGGAGCGACACATAAAAGCAGGTATCTTCCATAGGAATGTCATTTAAAAGGTGAGACGGGGTCGTTCCACCTTTGTTGTCTAGGTATGTTAGGTGTAATTAGGAATGTTGGCATGGTTTGATGGACACCCATTATTTCTGCCTGTCAATAGGCAGCACAGAGAACGTGCAGCCTTGCAGTATGCAGAATTCATGTGCTGGAGAAGAACAATCAATTAGCTAATCAAGGACATTCCTCTGTTAACATTATTTCATTTCTCTCCTGCAACATAATTTACTTAACATAAACTAGAATATTTATCCAGGAATACACGGTGGTTCTGACAAGCCCAGATGTAATACAGATAATCACATTAATTTATGGCATCTATCAAATGACACTTCTCTGTAGTCCTTCCAAAAAACACACGTCTTTTCCTTTAGATTAGGCAACCTTTGGGGACTCCTGATTTTGTGGACTACAACTCCCCTGGTACTTTGCTAACATTATGGCTGCGAGGGCATTATGGGAATTGTAGTCCTCAACATCTGAAGTGCCGAAGGTTGCTTACCCCTGCTTTAGATTGTAAGCTTGTTTGGGCAGTGCCCTCTTCGCCTGCTGCTCCTCGAATATCAATCATGATTTGCTATAATTGTTTCGCCTTGTTTACCTATTGTACAGCACCGCAGAATGTGTTGGCGCTATATATTTAATTGTAATTTCGAGTTCGCCGTGTGCCATTTTCAATAGGTACCCAAGTCAATCACAGTTAAAAATTGGGGATCTTACCTCTTCCACCAAGGCAGAGAAGTGATCAAGGGGGGCGTAGGAAAGATCGCCGTAAATCAAGCCGGTCTTCATGGAGTCGGCGCTCAGGAACGCACTGCTCCTTTTCAGAAAGAAAACGGATTTGTTTTTGTTGGTTTTTGGGAAATCTAACGTGGGGACCAGCTGCCCCGCAGGATTCAAAGCCACCACCAGCAGTAACTGATCCGCTTTCTCCAAGAAGTCCTGAAGGATCGTTTTGTTTTCTTCTGTCGAGACGCATTTCTGCCAGCGATCTGGTTTTAATTTCAGAGTTTTTAGTACATAATCTTCTAAAAACAGCAATCTCTTGTCTGTGGGGGCCGATTCGCCCATTTTCTTTCAGGGGGCCTGGCTTTGGGGGTTAGGAATGAAAGTGTACCCAGCACATGGGTGCTGTTCTTTACAGAGGACTGAACAGTTTTGGTTGTTCCTCTGTCTTTTGCTGTCGCTGTCATGGAAACTCTGTTTGCATTCAACAAGTTGCACAGGGCTGTTGCTGCTGCAGGAACAATTAGGCCTCACCCCAGGGAGTCTGAACAGGCTCAGGTGGATACTATTGTGTGTGAAAGGCTTGTATCCACAGACATGCTTTGATTAACTAATAGTTACTTTCTACCTGGGCAAGTACAATGAAAAAAAACCATCTCAAACGTAACTACTTAGAGATCAATAGAAGACAAAAGACAAACAAACAAGCATTATGTCGAAGGCAAGCAAGGCTTGTGTTTAATAAACCCACAGTCCGTCGGCTATTAGGAATATATCTTATAATATAAAGTGTGCTGGCGAATTGTGCTGGGCTGTAAGATATAGGAGGTGGGGAAGAGTAGACTGTTAAATAAAGAGAGAGAATTCTTGTGAACTGACAAAGCAAAATCTATGCTGAGATACAAGTCGGAAAATAAGCTCTCAGACCATATAATCTGTTAGATGCCAGAAGATATTAAATGACACCAACGGGTTTATTCGCTAAAACAGTGAACTGGGTCATCGTACAGCGCTACCGAATCTGATGGCGCTATATAAATCAGAAAATAATAAATGATAGATATGGCAAAAACATAACCCCATAAAGTCAAGATGAATGTAAGAGCTGGGGATTTTTGTTTGATTGAGAATTTGTTAATTTCTCATTTTCACCCCTTGTGAACCATGAAATGGAGTGGAGTTCGCTGATTTGTTCTCAAATTGTTCTATATAACAATATGTCACAATGGGCAGGCACCATAACAACACAAGTTCAGGACATAGAGTAGATGGTCTGTGTCTCCTTGAAGTTGCCGTTGTCCTATAATACTGGATCAGTAGGATTAGAGGCGCTGTGTTGTATCCTCATTTGCAGATGCATACCTATCCCGAGCTGTGGACCCGCACATAAGGGATTGATTTTTTTTGGCTCAGGAGATGACTGCATACCCCCCCTGGTTAACAAAACTGTGAAACAGGTTGTGAACAATCTGATAGCAGATCCAGTGTGTCTACTAACAGTATGAAATACATACCCCATAAACCCATGCTGAACACAGGGTTATAGGTGTGTAAAAAAAAATTTAAAAAAAAATCCATAGATCAGAATGGTGGGATCTTTTCATGGTCTGGGAAGGGTTTGCCTGATGGAAGTGCAGCAGTTGTAGGATTCTAAATGTGAGCTTATTTTGAAATTGTTTTTTTTTTTTAAAGGGACTCTCCATTGCCAAAATAAATAAAAACACTGTTTAGTAGATATACCCCGATGATAACAGGCATACATTTAGTTAACATTTTTTTGGGGTATATTTAAAAACAGCTTTCAAAAGCTGCAGGTTTCTAGTTTTAAAGGGACACTCCAGGCACCCAGACCACTTCTGCCCATTGGAGTGGTCTGGGTTCCAACTCCCACTACCCTTAACCCTGCAAGTGTAATTATTGCAGTTTTCATAGTAGACAGCCACTAGAGGGCACTTCCGTGTTTATAGCACATGAAAAGTGTGCCATAACGTCGCTGTACGTCTTCACGCTATGTGTGGACCTCCAACGTCACCGAAATTCCCATAGGAAAGCATTATTCAATTGCCGCGCATGCGCATTAGGTCTCCCCCGCTGACGGCCGCGCATGAGCATTAGGTCTCCCCCCCGCCGCCGGGGGAGGAGCGTAAGCGGAGCCTGACCCAGCGCCGAGGGACATCAGCGCTGGCTCTGGTAAGTAACTAAAGGGATTTTAACCCCTTAAGCAACTTGGGATGGGGGGTGGGAGGGAGAGGGGCACTAGAGGGTCCTGCAGTGCCAGGAAAACGGATAGGTTTTCCTGGCACTGCAGGTCCCCTCTCCCTCCCAATCCCCGGTTGCTGAAGGGGTAAAAACCCCTTCAGTCATTTACCTGAGACCCCGCCGAGAGACTTTGGGTTGCCTCCTCTGCATTACGTCGGCTGGTGGCCAAGACGGATCCCGCCCGCGAGACCTTTTGGAAAGCCCCTTATAGGAAAGCATTGAAAATGCTTTCCTATGGGGATTTAAGCAACGCTTGGGGCACGCACGCACGCACACACACAAAAATAGATAATACCTATGAAATAAATCCTCTTTTTTCACTTTAAAGTCACACACACAGATAATACAAATGGAGTTAATCCTCTTTTTTTTTTTTTTTTTTACTTTAAAGTCCTGAGAGTGCATCTCTTCATTAATTTAAAAAAAAAAAATTATTATATATATATATATATAAATATAAATAAAAAACAAATAAGGGGGCGGGGCCTGACCGCCATGCTGGCTGGTCGCATGACCCAATGGCTCCGACAACTTTATGCCTTTTAAGCCAGAAAAATTGAATACTCTGTCCTACTGGACGACCAAATGCGGTGGGCCGGCACACGAGGAAGCACTGAACCCGAGGAGAGGCTTGCAGTACCTGTTTCAGTCCCTTGGAGAGATACACGTCGTCCCCACGGGATGAGGCCTACTCACGCGGTGAGTGAGGTGGACGGCCGCTGCCCCGCTATCCTGCCCGACGGTATCCAGACGGACTCCCTCAGAGTGGCGGACAGGGCCCTGGTCCCCCCCCCCCCTCTGGGCCGGTGGGGGTGATCCCGGCCCACACCCTGCAGTTCCACCCATAGAGGAGATCCCAAGACCTAGGTAGGCTACAAAGACGGTATCTACAACCCTGCTAGCTCGCATCAGGGAGCCTGTCACCTTCCGCCCCCCCGAGGAATGCAATCCCCACAAATCTAGGGCAGACCCCACGCACCTGCCCATGAGAGCCTGACCAACGGGGACACAGGACCACACCACATCGGTACATGCTAGACCTAATCTCCATGGTCCCTGCACCTGCATACAGCAAACCAGACCCGGCAGACAAGCCCTCAACCTTCAAGGTGTGGACACTGAACACCAGAGACTGAGCACACCACCAAGGGCCACACTGAGCATGCAGATACCTGCCTCAATCCATAGCCAGGGATATTGGGACTTAACATCTGTTGGTGGGGCATTGGGGTGTTTTAATGTCATCAGCTTGAAGCATAGCATGTTTATTCATCCTTACACAGCAAATATTTACTAACTCAGATGGGGTTGGTGCCCTTCTAAAGCGACTGAATGACTTCTCTTCTGTTTAAAATAAGGGAACTGACAACATGTGGTTAAATCTCGTTTCTTTAACGTGTTACTTGAAGATAGTTATTTCACTTCTTGACTCCAGAGCTTGTGACACTAATCTACTTACTTATAAAAATGCGGTTAGCTACTCCTTAGACCACCTAACATATGTTAGTACTCGTGGTTGCCTGCGTATAGAAATGCACATGTACCCTACTCATGCTGACTGCTGTACCTCTGCGCAGTTTCCACTCTGTATTGTCCATACAATTGTGGATATGACATATCTAACCATATTACCTCTCATGGAACTAGACGTCTCTTACTCCTATCTCATACGCTTGTTTTAATTTTAACCCCTTAAGGACCAAACTTCTGGAATAAAAGGGAATCATGACGTGTCAGACATGTCATGTGTCCTTAAGGGGTTAAACGTCACATGACTAACAAATGTCTAGGACACTGCCTAACCTAATCAGTGGACAAGCTCCTACAGCCAAGCACGCTATAACTTACACTACACTACTGTCCAATCTTCTTAAATTTAAAAAATGTGCACTGTCAATTCATGCCATACAACTGTCTTTCTATGAATATGTAAACTCTGGCATAAGCTATTGTGGCATTGCTGGCGTAGATGTTATATGTCTAATATATGCACGATAAAATAAAGAATAAAAAAAAAAAATAAGCTTTCAAATTAGATTTTAAAAAATAGGAAATGATTTATATATATATATATATATATATATATATATAAATAATAGTAAATATATTGTTAAACACAGATCTGCATCCACCAAAGAAGCAATAAGACTTTCTTTTCCCCAAAACAATCTCACATTTGCAGTGCTGTTACTACTGCAAGGGATTCTGGGTAGGCATATGCAAATGAGCGCAACAAAGAATCACCTTTTTGCCTCAAATTCCACTTTATACATGGATTTCCTGGAGTGTACGTCTGCTGTATCCAATAGCTTTTAAACAACTCAGGAAAATGTTTAGTGCTGCAAAAAGTCATCATCGAATACCAACAGAAATGTGCTAGGGGTGTATCCCTAGGGTATGGGGTATGTGTCCCTTTAAGAAGCTACAAAATTGTGGCTGTTTGCAGGTAAAACGTGAAGCAGAGCTCGCACTTGCTGTAGCACATCACGCGAATGTTCATTTATGTGATTTTGCAAAACCACCACATTCTTTAATATCAGTGATTCAAATCAAACTTTATTCCAACATAAGGAATATTAAAAAAAAAAAGCACGTAATCACAAATAAAATCTTTATCTTTCATAAAGATAAACCTTCAATCTATAAAACTTAAAGATCACGTTTTTTTCATACTGCCTACGTACAGCAAGATGTTTAAATAACCCCAATATTATACAAAGTAGGTGTGTAAAATCATAAATCTGTTTAATGGCATTATAATAATATATATATATATTTACAATTTAGACTTAAGTATCCAAATTAAATATTTATAACAAAATTATCCTCATCACAGCAAACGGTTTGAAAGCAAATAGTCAGCCATTTTATTGGAACAATGACAGGCCCCAGTGGAAAATGTCTACATTCCTGGTCTTCCTCAAATCCTAAACAAAACTTAAAGGGACACTAAGCGCTATAACCACTAAAGCAGGAATAGGCAAGCTTTGGCCCTCCAGATGTTGTGGACTACATCTCCCATAATGCTTGCAAAGCAGCATGGGTGATGTCCATAACATCTGTATTGCCAAAGATTAACCTACACTGTGTTAAAGCTTTGGTCCCCATGTCCAGTTTATTGTCAATCTGAACACTTTGACAAAAAAGTAAAAAAAATAAAATTTTTAAAAAAGCATAACCGGAATCTTTCGCATTATCTGAGATGCTAGTTCTGAGGGACAAAAGGGACACCTTTTTTGTGACAAAAAAAAAAAAAACCCCAAACAAAAAAAACCCCAAAGACTACTTGTACTATAACCATTACAATAAACTGTAGTAGTTATGGTATTAAGTGTTCCTTTAAGGACCCGTGTTTTTATGCAGATTGAGTAAGAATAGTCTTTTTGCACACACAATCTTTGGAATTCAAGTATCTGAGTGAGTGTTCAGCTGGTTTTTAGTTTCTTAATTCCCACGGCTTGACAGTTATCTTCCAGCTCTCGTTTGGCGCTGGTAAGGATTTGGGGGCCATTCATTTGATCCTCTGCTTGCTGCAACTCTTTCAGGTTGCGAAGTTCTCGCCTCTCCCTCCGTTCCTCCATCTCTTCAAGTTCTTCAGCAAACAGGACTTTTAGAGGGTTTACCAGTTTGGGGATTATTGGGAAGTCGCTCAAGCGGATCTAAAACACAAAATATTAGATAATCAGGAGCTGAGGAATACAAACAAGCTACCCTGCAGGGATGACAAAATAAAATACATCATTCAGAGACAAATTTGTAAAGTGAAAAGAAAGCAGTCAGCTCTTTGAAGTCATCTCATCTCCTTCTCCTGGGAGGAAATTGTATCTTGTCACTACAAGGGACACGGGAGGTCGATTCTGCAGGTGATAAAAGCTCTCTCATTCTCCTACCATCGGAGTCTGCCGATTCCCTCTCAATGAGATGTACAGAAAAAAGTAGCGAGGTTCTTTGGAGACACAAAAACACAAAGCTGCCATTGAACATACCTGGGGACAGGGCACTCAAAAACATAACTCACCCTCATATGATCAAATGATATCCCGACCTTGTCACTGAAATCACTGCTAAACAAGGGGAGCTTTGCATATCTTTGGCTGAAATGATTCAACATGATGAACTCTGCATTCATCTTTACTCCGATGCCAATCGCCTGGGATGTGGTGCTAAAAAAAAAAAAAACACAATGGAAAACGGTTAATCATGAGTTTGCATCAGCACTCACAATCACAGTAAATGCAAGGAAGGTGATCGTTCTATTTAGAATGCAGAGTATCTAAACATACATCAGAGTCTAGCAAACTCCAGCCAAACACCCACTGCTCCTCAGTGTCAGGGTCAATGAAAAAGTGAACCCTTCGCCGCAAATCATACAGCATTATTAATGAACCACTGAAAGAACAATGATTTAGCGAGTAGGGGCCTTCATAGAATAACAGGGGGGGGGGGTTGGAGGGGGGACATGGGGTATTGTAAGCAGGGAGCTGGGAGCTCCCTGCTTGTAATAAACTAAACGAACAAACGAAGACCAAAATTCGCTTTTCATTTGTTCAAAATTTCTATTAGTTCGTCTTCCTGGCGAATGAACGAATAGCCTAAATTCCCATCATTTTTCAGACAATAGCGAATGCCCAGGTGTTAAACTGGCCATGGGCAGGAATTTTAAAGTCCTATCTAGTGTTGGCAAATGAAGTGTCAGGCAGGGCCTACATCTAACCACACAAAGATAGCTGTGCTTAGGACCTAGGTCCAGACATGAAATAAAGAGCTAAAAATTATTTTTTCTACATGTCAAAATGGGGGACTAGGCGGGCCAATAAAATGTAGTGGAGTCAGGAGGGGGAGTCCCCTGCAGTCTCAGTGCTCAATTCTCTGCCATTTATGAGATAAATAACGTGTTCCTGTTTACGCAGCCCTAGTCACATCTCCCCTGGTTGTGATTAACACAGCCTGCATGATTTTTTTTCCCCATTTTCAATCAGATGTTAACTTGCTTTAGAAGTTTTTATCTCCTGCTCTGAAAATTAATCTTTAATCACACACAGGCGGCTTCTGCAAGCTATTAACAAAGCAAGAGAAAGGAAATTCTAGATTAAATAGACTAGAGTGCAATCCAGGAATCTACAATATCTAGCTTTCAAGAAGAGTTTAGGAAGGCTGTGCAAGTCACATGCAGGGAGGTATGACTAGGGTTGAACAAATAAAGTGACTTACCTACTTACCTCCTAAATGGCAGAGAATTGAGCAGTGAGACTGCAGGGGCATGATCTATACCGTATCGCATTAGAAAAGTGCTGATTTCTCTTGAAAAGTGAAGGGACGAGGAAGGGACATTGACCCTAAAAGTAATTCAACAAGCTGAAATGCTTTCAAGTTTTGGAGTTTTCAATTAAGTATTTTGGGACGAATTTACAGCGATCCCATAAATTCTTGGTCAACTACCAGAAATTCACCTTCACCCAATGTTCTGGCTAGCGGAGGCTGCATGTTTGCAGTTGTTACCACTTTGGTTCTAAATTTTTAGGCTTTTTGGATTTAGCTCTGGAGCTTCCAACCATCCTGGACAACAGGTTGAATAAAAACACATTTATTTGTAAAGTGTACTACCTGTGGGTTTTATCTATAGCTTCTTCCTCTAAGCCATCTTCCAGAGTTGCTTCGTGGATTAGCAAAGAAGCATTTTTACCTGTTGGGGCAAAAAACTAAAAATTAAAAAAATCATAGAAAAGAATTGCGGTAGGAAGAACATGCCTATTAAAAGTCAGATTCTCCCTCTCATCATCTGATTTTAGACTTGTAATGGGATAGCACTGTGCGGAAATCCTTGAATATCTAATCCAATTTGGGATGTGTTTCAGATTTGCTCACCTGCTCTGTGGCATATTATTAAACATAGAATAACCATCAGTACCTATGTTCCAGGCTAGATAATTTTAATATTTAGTCTACAGGCATTTGATGCAACTGTTATACTGTACTGTTTAAGCATTGTAATAGGACAAACAGAAAGCAGATGATAAATTAGCACAGCAATGCTTCTTGATGGGACACTAAAGCACTTTATGTGAAAAGCTGTGTGTATGAAGAGTGCCCTCTATATTTTTGTTTCCCATTTTTAAAAAAGTGCAGATTTCAACAGAAAAGTACACTTTTATAAATTATACTGACTACACCCCATGGCTTTTCAAATAGACAAGAGGTCCCGTTACTTCCTGGTTCGGTTAGCTTAATTGCACTGAACTCAAGAGGCAGCAATTGCCCAGAGCACCTGCCTTACAAAGACTACTCATTGAGCTGCATTTGGGAAGTCTGTGATTGGACAGCCACAGAAAGTCTAGTCATTTAAAAAAAAAAAATCTACTCACCTATCTGAACAAGATTATCACAGGGCATCGTGTCTCCAGAGAAGACCAGCTTCCAACCAGACTTATGAAGTATCGCGCAGCCATAAGCATTTCTGCAGTGCCGGACCAAACATGTCTGGAACTGAGAAGAAGATTAGGTTAGAACACATTCCTCTGCTCTCCTAAAATCTAAAATAGAGACTCAACATTTCCACTGACCAAAACATCCATGAGGTCAAGACCTAGTTGTACCTTACAGTTTTGCAAAAAGGAACTGGACATCATCTTACCTTTTCCAGTTCATATGTTTTCAAAAGGGAAGTGATGAAACCTTTAGACTTTGGGCCAAGGTCCTCGGAGGCTTCCATCAGATTCTTAGCGGGAATTAGGCTGCAAATAATGGGATAAACAAATTAATAATCTATAACTTCTTTTTAATAACTTACATTAAATGGTGTGGGAAAAAGTTACGCACTTGATATGATGAAGGATCTCCTGGCAGTGATCATGGTATTGGTTTAACCAGGTCATTAGCAGCGTAGGTCCGATGACTAGCACGGGACTGACCGACTTCCCTTTGGATATCTAAAGACAAGACACAAATGATGAATGAAGACGATAATGATACAGATTTGTTGTCACCTCTTTCTTCTATCAATGAATATACTCACACAAGCCTTCTCTCTTTCTAGAAGGATGTTTAGTAAGCCCTGGACATAAAAGAAAAAAGCAGCATTAGAACAAAAATAAAAATAGCTTCATAAATCGCATACAGATTTATATTCAATATCCTTTAGATCCAGAGGGTCCTTTATAATATTTCATCAGTTGTCGAAATGGAACACTAGATAATTTTAGACTAGAGTTAGCAAAAGAATGAACGCAAACTGTTGTGGTACTACATCCACAAGGCTGCCAAGCATTTTAGCAGTTGTACAATAGTTGAGGATCAACCTTTCGGCCATTTATGTTGTAAATGTTGATGTAATATAAATAAGGGGACCAAGCATTCCTTACTCAATTCATTGGAATTTAATGGAGAAATGCAGCAATGGTTGAGCTAACACAGCAGCCTTGCTCATCGAGTTTGGCTGCTCTAGTCCATTGTGGTTTCATTTGAAAACTGGATTGAGTCAACCAGACAACCTAAATGTGTCAGGGGATATAGTAGCTATAGGAGAACCACTCACATTTGGTAGAGCTATATTAGAGCTCTGCTGTATTGCGCGTGGACGGTACAATCCCCATCTAAGGATATATGGTGGTATAAGTAGTGCTGGTCCTCCAGATGCAAAGGCAGATATGGGTGATGAACTTTTTGAAAAAGCCTCTGGACAGGTGAAACGCGTCAAGTGGGACACTCTTATATCATACCTTAGGACACTTTCATTGTTCCTATGTTTTTTATAATAAATAGTTATTTTGTTTTGTTTGCTACCCGGCACCATCATATCCTAAGGTGGGGATTATACCACCCATGCTGTGATAGCTAGAGCAAGCCTTGCTCTTAAAAATGTAAGTACATTACTTTTAAATTCCAATTTATAGTACTTACTACACCATTAGAGTTTTTCTGCTCTTCTACTTCCATATTCATCACCCATATCTGCATTTGCATCTGGAGGACCAGCACTACTTATACCACCATATATCCTTAGACGGGGATTGTACCGTCTACGCGCAATACAGCAGAGCTCTAATATAGCTCTACCAAATGTGAGTGGTTCTCCTATAGCTACTATATCCCCTATTTGCACTTTATCATTTTGTGCTGTACCATTATTGTCTTTTTTTTTTTGTATTATCCCGAAGTTCACCACATCGTACCCTCTGAAGTTTTATGTACGTATGATTTTGGGCGCAGTATACGCCATACCCTTTTCTGTTCAATTATCACACAAGGTCTTGGGAATTCTTGTATTGTATACAGCAGCCCTCACATACCAATTGCACTATAGAGAGAGCCTATAACCCTTGTTTTTCCTTGTGTCAGGGGATATATCCATATTATAAACAAAATCTCTCAAACCACTTTGTTTGCGATGCACCTTCTGTACTTACCGTGTGGTGATCGGCGTGTATATGTGAAATGAACACTGCGGATATCTGGCTCAAGACGTCATTGACCTTGTCTCCGTAGTGACGGTGAAGCTGTCCAAACGTTCCCTCACCACAGTCTAGCAGTAATGACTGAGAGGGACTACAGATCAAAAAAAATATATATATATTAATTTCAAGAGATTAAATCGGCTAATCCTCAAAGAAAAACACACCAAGGACATTTTACAAATCACTAACTATATCAAAAAGATTGCGTTTTATTTTTAAGAAAGCAAACTATGCATAGTCGTCAAAGCAAATTTTAAAGAATATATATATATATATTTTTTAAATCTCTATTATATAGAAACCGTACAATGATATGTATTTACTAAACAACGCAATGACAAACCATTTGCAAAGTTAAAAACTAGAGTTGGAGAGTTACTACAATGCTGATATTTTGCAAGTTAGCAGTCTACACAGCACAAAGCCGGTCTGTAACATTTCTACACCATTAATTCAAAGAAGGAGAAAGGTTACTTGGAGTTAAAAACAATAAACAAACTACAAGATTCTCCTATGTAAAAACAGAGCAAGGATCTCTCTCTTTATAAGCACACATTTTTATTTCCATATGCAAATTACTGTACAATTAATAATTGGCTCACCTGACATTTACTAGGGTGGAGCTTACATTGCGGGTTTTCATTGGCACAGCAGATCCTGTTCCAAGGAACACAACTTCTGGATAACACGGATCATTCTCTGTGGGTAACATGAGATGAGCAACAGCTTATTAACCCCTTAAGGACCAACCTTCTGGAATAAAAGGGAATCATGACATGTCACACATGTCATGTGTCCTTAAGGGAAACCTAATGACCTACTGAAAATACTACATCTCATCGTAGACATACTGGTCAAGCAACATTATTCAAGATCACAAGATTGCCAGTGGTAACCTGTGCATTAACAGGACTGTACAAAGGTCATCCACTGAGAACGGAGGTAAGGCGATTTTGCATATAGCAAGACAAGTATCAAGGCAAATATGGAATTATCTGCCTAAAAAGATTGGTTTATTTGGATATTTCTCTAGATATTTTTTTTTAATGAATAGAGAAGTTTACTGATGACTGCTATAGTTAACACACTTTATAAATACCTTATGGATTGAAAAGGAAACCTGACCAACACAAACACAAAGGATTTTGACCAGTTCAGGGCAAAATTGAAAATAAATGCCACATACACCAAGCTGTGTGGCATATATGTACGGTGGCAATATTAGGGTTAATAGTGGGGTCAGGTTAACTCTAGGGATGTGAGGCGTATGTAGTTGCTAGGTAGAATTAGCCGCGTAGCTGGACAGGTTTAGTGGCAGTGGTGTTATGCAAGCGATATGGGGAAAAGTCATCCTTGGGATCAAGTTCTGAAGAAGGATATGTGGGTACATAGTTTAAAAAGTGGTTAGGTCATCTAGGACTTACTGGCAATTTGATGTTTAATCAAGTTAAGTTATATCAAGGGTTAAAGTTATGTGTTATATGGTTTAAACATTTGAAAATCATCATTGAATGCCCCTTACGTTTTAAAGAAACACTAAAGCGTTAGGAATACAAACCTGTGTTCCTAATGCTTTAGTGCCCCTGTCCCTATGTTTCTTCATCCATTTCCATACAAATGAAAGATTTAGCTACCTTTATCCCGTGTCAAAGCTCCCTCGGTGGTGCTGTCCTCTCTGCCTCCCACAATATCATGGAGCAGGCATTGGCTCCTCCGCAATTGACCAATCCAATGTTCCTCATAGAGGAGCACAGGGGAACTGATGCATATTTTATTTAGAGTGGAACTTTCTCTAGTGGATTTCAGTATGAGAAGGCTTAACATTACAATGTAAACACTGAAGTTCCTCCAGGAAGCTTAACGTTTTCGACACGTGACATATTTGACCTTTAAAGCACATCTGACACTTCTCAGTATGTCATGAAGATATAACGTTTATGAAAGATCGATTCGGACGGTGTTGGAATTTCATTGAAATCACAACACAATCTAAAAATACCATAACACAAAGTAGGCACTACATTGTCTTATGGAAAAGCCTCCGTTAATTTTTGTTCAATCTCAGCCGCCGTCACAATTGACAGCTGTGGGATTCAGGAATGGTCTTGCTCATCATGACTTGTGATCTACTGAGGCGTCCACGGTCTCGCGGGATCCTATATAGACCTCAGTGTTATACTGACATTTCTCCTGGAAAATGAAGCACCAGGAATTGAAGAGGGTAAGATGATGGTGTGGCCATGAAGGACAGTGTTAGACAGGTAACTGAACACCATTGCCACCGGACCTTAATCGGAAATGTCACCTTTGGTAGCCTCTGCAAAAAATGCAAAGACTTCCGAAAGTGACAGGTCTACTATAAGTATATTAGCAGTCAGAGAAAGCAAAATTAGCACAAAAGTATAGATTATCTACTGGTTTTGAGGGAAGCCCCAGAGAAGTCATTAATGATGTCTCTGGACAATACATGAAGACAGAACTTCAGCCACGTCAATTCTAGATAATGAAGAGTCTCCCATGTAACAGTGAGGAAGTAGCTCCACTTGTGACACTTTGCGTGGTGGACTTATTCTTTCATGTGAAGGGAAGAGGTTAATAAACCTTGTATTTAGATACTTCATAAAAAAAAGAAAAGAAAATCAGCAATAGAGCACAGTCTGTAAGGGTTGAGTAGACCAAGGTCACAGAAGGTTCATTACCATCCATGATATATTGATTGCCAAGCTGTCTTAACAGTCTACTTACCATTTGAAGGCACAGAGTAAGATGCCAGGAGCTGTTTACACTCTTTCAGTGCTTCCTCAAAGCCAGGAAGATCCATGGCCTCTTTAACAAACTCTGCACTGTTGTTCTCAATCACCGCGTCTCTGAAAAGTAAAAAACACATCCTTGTCATTGACGATTCCGCTGTGCGAGGATCCAACACATTTTAATCACATGCATCCTTAGGCAACAAATTCTCATTTCTTTCCTCCTGTGTCTGTGAAACATACTCCTATCATCTCTGAATATCGTACTGAATGCAGAACAGCTGCAGGAATCTACCGGATCCTATGTTGCCCAAGGTGGTCAAACAGCCACTTTACATTATAAAGAAGCGAGCTTCTAGCTAGTCACCAGCTCATATTTTCAAAAACACTAATCCAGCCTTCAGTAAAATGCTACCCATTTATTCTTTAACTATTTAGTTTACCAACTTCCATCTATTGGTTGTTTTAGCCAGCTTTTCTTGTGAATACAATCATGGCCAGATGCTAAGCTAAATGTCCCATGATGCCATGCTCAGCAGGGGTTTATGGGATATTCTTAGCACTCTTATGGAAAACAAGAGGATGCGCATACTTCATACTCTGGACAGTGCTCACTGGAGGAAGCTGGAAATTGTTGGGGTTCCCAGAAAAAGTAGGAACATCAATAGTGATTTCATTTCTTCACTGAACTTACTTTAGACAGCATTAATGCATAACATTAAAAAAAGGTCCATTTAGTCCATAAAATGCACAAGTCAAGGCATCTTGGTGGAACGGGATACGGCCAATAAACAGATGGTTCTGTAATCATGTTAATATCCATCCTACTGCTTTAGAATTAAAAGTCTAAATATCACATTAAGCATTCTGTAAGGAGGAGATGTAGAAATCATATTACAGACCCAACATGTTTCCAAAATAAAAAAGTAAGACTGCCTGTGTAATTCTAAACTCAGGTAAGGGGCATCTTAAGGTTAAGGATTGAAACCTCATCTACCTTTTCCAGGGTTCATTAAAAGGGCAAAGTAACAGTGAGAGCGATGTTTCCTTCTCAGTGTATCTCTTGGAGATGAAGCACAAGAGTTTGGCAAGCATGAAGCTTTGGATCCTGTGTAATGTAAGAAGGCACTATAGCTCTGGATACTGTGTAATGTAAGAAGGTGCTATAGCTCTGGATACTGTGTAATGTAAGAAGGTGCTATAGCTCTGGATACTGTGTAATGTAAGAAGGTGCTATAGCTCTGGATACTGTGTAATGTAAGAAGGTGCTATAGCTCTGGATACTGTGTAATGTAAGAAGGTGTTATAGCTCTGGATACTGTGTAATGTAAGAAGGAGCTATAGCTCCGGATACTGTGTAATGTAAGAAGGAGCTATAGCTCCGGATACTGTGTAATGTAAGAAGGAGCTATAGCTCCGGATACTGTGTAATGTAAGAAGGAGCTATAGCTCCGGATACTGTGTAATGTAAGAAGGTGCTATAGCTCTGGATACTGTGTAATGTAAGAAGGTGCTATAGCTCCAGATACTGTGTAATGTAAGACGGCGCTATAGCTCCGGATACTGTGTAATGTAAGAAGGCGCTAAAGCTCCAGATACTGTGTAATGTAAGAAGGTGCTATAGCTCCGGATACTGTGTAATGTAAGAAGGAGCTATAGCTCTGGATACTGTGTAATGTAAGAAAGTGCTATAGCTCCGCATACTGTGTAATGTAAGAAGGTGCTATAGCTCCGGATACTGTGTAATGTAAGAAGGCGCTATAGCTCCAGATACTGTGTAATGTAAGAAGGTGCTATAGCTCCGGATACTGTGTAATGTAAGAAGGAGCTATAGCTCTGGATACTGTGTAATGTAAGAAAGTGCTATAGCTCTGGATACTGTGTAATGTAAGATGGTGCTATAGCTTTGGATAATGTGTAATGTAAGAAGGTGTTATAGCTCTGGATACTGTGTAATGTAAGAAGGTGCTATAGCTCTGCATATTTTGTAATGTAAGAAGAAGTCGCTATATATTTTGCCTTTGTCATATCAGATTTGATACACTGTCACTAGTTACAATCTGCAAGTTATTGTACTGATCACAGACAAGCTTACCTCTGCCACTCCAGTTTGGGCCTCAGCTGATACTTGAGAAGGCACTCTCCTCTCACACCAAAGAAATCTGCCTCCTCTTCCTTTAAAGAAAATGACAACAAACAGTTTTTAATGTAATTCACAGAACGTTTCCACAAATCCTTTAGTAATCTGGATACAAACCTCTCTCTGAAAAGGAGTCAGCTGGGGGAAGATGGCAGAATGGACAAGGTTTAGCTGGGCCTGAGTCTTGTAACTACGCAGGTTATGGACCGTGCTGCTCTTCTCGTTTAGGATCAGGTGCTCTGTCTGGGGCCCAAATCTGTAAAAATCATCAATCCCAGTCATACATTAAAATCTGCACGTCTTCACGTGAATCTAGATAACCCTAAGCAGAAACTACACCAAGATACAGAAAATGCTTAGAACAGAGTGCAATATTGCTGTACATTTAAGAACACAGCAGAAAGAAACAAGATCAGACCAACGTGAAATACAAAAATATACTAAAATGTATACCAAATATACTAAAATGTATTAGATTTGCCATATTTATAAAGCTGCTATTGTTTAATGGTTTCTGCTCTTACACACAATTACACTGTATCACTAACATTACAAAAAAAACCAAAGTGGCTACACTCTGCAGTTTTACTAATAAAGAAGACCGTACACGTCAATAGTAAAGGAAAACATAAAACAATTTAAAAGGCATTTACGCCCCACAATTAATCTAAAAGTAACCAGCTTAGTCACATACCTGTCCATCCATTGCCTGTAGCTGCTGTTGTGAAGGATGGGCTCGGGCGTAATGTGAATCACCAATACAACACTATTATTGGATTTGCCTTCTTGATAACTGTAATACAATATTCAAACTTCTCAGTTGAAAATTTCAACAAATGTTCAAATAAAATTACAAATATTTATGTAAAGTAATTTTTTTTTTTTTAAATCAATGCTATAGTAAAATAAAGTGATTATCATCAGATGAGATTGTCAATTACAATTTCGCATTGCTTATTTTTGTAGCAGATAGGTTGCAGATTTCAAAGATTACTTTAACAACCTAAGTGCACAATAGAACTAAAGTACAGTCACTGTTGCAGTCTGCAGATATTGGCGGTATGCCCACTACCACAACATACTGTCCTTAGTATTACGTTCCTGTAGATAAAGACCTTATAAAATAAGGAACTCTGATAGTAGGAATAGCTCGCACCCTCATTTTACACGGTGCAGCCAACCAACTGATTCATTACAAAGACCAAGAAATCTAGCAATTTGTTAAAAGAGGTGCAGACGTGGAAGCAGGTTAATAGTCCCCTACATTTTAGGCTGTGAGTAATGGTACCTTCTAAAAGTTTCATTCTCAGTGATTGGAGTAATGAAGTCTTCGCTTGGACATTCCACCACCATAAAAACTGGGCCTGGCTCCGCCGGAGTGCAGACATCTCCAGGACAGATCTGTTATAGAGTTAAATAGAAAAAGCAGGTAAATAGGCAGTTTTAAACAGAGATTAGTGAATAAGTGGTTCTGGCAGTCTCACTGCTCAATTCTCTGCTATGTAGGTGTTAAAGGAACACTATAGTCACCAGAACAACTACAGCTTATTGTATGTTCTGGTGAGTAGAATCATTCCCTTTTCAGAGAAAATGCAGTGTTTACATTACATCCTACGGACAGCTCCCCTAGCCACTCCTCAGATGGCTACTAGAGGTGATTCCCTGGGCAGTGCTGCACAGTGTGACTGACATTCAGTGCTTCCACCCTCTGCATGCAGACACTGAATTTTCCTCAGAGATACCTTGACTCAATTTAGCTCTACGAGGAGATGCTGATTGTCCACGGCTGTGTCTAACCGGTCTTGGCTTTGCGCCTGATCTGCATCCCTGACAGTCTTAGCCAATCTTATGTGAAATCATTGTGATTGGCTTTTGTTCAACACTTCTGATGATGTCAGCCAAGCAGGCAGATCAGGGGCAGAGGCAACAGCTGCAGATTTGAAAAGTAAGAATTTACTATATTTAGGGAGGCAAGGGGCTAGATGGTGTTTTTAACACTATCGAGTCAGGAATACAAGTTCATGTTCCTGACCCTATAGAGTTCCTTTAAATCTCTGTTTATACAGTTCTAGTCACAGCTTCCCTACTCCCTGTGATATACACCGTCTCTCTACACATTTCCTGTAAAGAGAGATCTTAGGTTTATACTTCCTTTATGGCACAGTTTGTTACTTTAGAATTTCTTACCTTCTAATAAGAAATTATACAGTAACCACATTATGCTGTAAGCTCGGACTGAAAATGAAACCTTTTCTTCATGCAGGCTGTGTGGGTCACAGCCAGGGGAGGTGTGGCTAGAGCTGCATAAACAAAGAGACACAGTGATTTAACTCCTGAATGGCAGAGGATTGAGCAGTGAGGCTGCAGGGGCATGTTATATACACCAAAACTGCTTCATTAAGCTAAAGTTGTTTTGGTGGCTAAGAGCAAATGACAAGTAAAAACTTAGCAGTGGTTGCAAAAGAAACAGATTTCGAACACTTTACAATTTGCAGTAAAAGTTTTAATAACACATTGGTTTTTTTTTTTAATTATACCCACTGCCAAAGACTGAATATTGTTTTTTATGATATTTTCGGAGGGCCAGAACTGGCTGAGTTCAACCACTTTCTACAATGTGCGGAACCCAGGGTGAAAAAAAAAAGACCGGATCAATATATTCAACTCTTGTTTTTAAAGCATTACCTATCTAATGCAAGAAACAAAGTTACTACACCTGGAATACACAATAATGGAGTTACTCTTTTGAATCAACAGACCATCAATACATCTCTTTACGCACAAAAGCAAGAGTCAGCACTGATTAATACAATTAATTATTCCACGCATTTTCAGTTATTGTCAACATCTAAAAACACACAAGTACTGAAAGATGGGGAGAAATTATAATAAACGTCACAAGCTACAATTTGATTAAAAACCAAATCAAAATGTATAATTCTGTTACTATCTTTAAAGGGACACTATAGAACTTTAACAACTTAATAAAAAAATAAGTCAGTGTTACCACTGCTGCCCTACTACAAGTCTAGTGGTTGTCACTCTGACATCCACTAGATGTGTTTCCTGGGTTTGGTCCTCCAATCTTTGTTCAGCACAGAGACTCTGAATGATCTCCATAAAGATGAATATATTAAAGTTTATCTCTGAGATGCTAATCGGACACGTGCACACGTTGATGGACTCGCGATAATCAAAGTAACTATTAAAACACCACAGCGTTATGAATACATATTTATATAGTGTTCCTTTAATTTCACATTTTCATTATAATTTTAAAATAGGGTATCTGACAAGTTTACCTCTTTGCCTTCAAAGTTGATACTTTTTCCAGCTTTGAGCTGAGCAATTATAGGACCAATAGCAGGTGTCCCTCTGAAGGAACAGAATGTAAGATTAGCACACTCACTGCAGGACATACAGTTACTACATCTCAATATCCATCATTAATTACACAGGGCTGTACAATATAACAGAGTTACAAACAAATGGACAGTCTTCAGCTCACAATTAGGAAGGATAATATAGTGTGCAGATTGTAAACATCATTTGCTGTAGAGAGAAGACTGGTAGTGGAATAGATTAAAACCCCAAATAAAAGCCATAGTGGATTTGGATATAAAAAAATAAAAAGATCTGGAAAGCTTATGGTTTGTCGTTTCCCCCCATCTTTAAACCTTTGAGATATTCAGAGGTTTCCTCCAACCTTGATAACCATTACAGCCGGCTGGTAGAAATATTCAGAAGTCCCTTGGAGTGGTTTCTTGCTAATAGGGCAAACCATTTTAAAATGCAAAATGCTGAACGTACAGACGCCAGACACTGTGACACTTTAAATCAGTGAAGTTTTCATGGTGCCTGGGGTAACCCTTTAACAAGTAGTTTATTTCACTACAAGTCGCACTTATTTTACATTTTTATTTTGCATTATCCTTCCAAAGTCGTAGTAGATGCGGAGTACAGCTTATCCCAGCACTTTCAGGCTGTAAACAAATAGCACTAAGTAATATTTCGTCATTATCAGTGTGGCATGATAGGCCAGCTTTGGATGCTGGGAGAGCATGGGTAATTTGTCAGACTGTTCCAAATAGTTCGAGAGAAATCAGGGGGGGAGAGGGAATTACCCAGACACTCCTTGAACCAGAAGACGTGCCACGGAGTGTTTTTTGGTGTGTATTTTTAATTCTTGGTTGGGTCACAATACAGACATAGTAGCAATAACAGTGTGACGATAGCCTGACAAACAGCTTTAGGAGTGTCCAACCTATAATCACAAAGAGCCAATGAAACAAAGATGAAGATTTACTAGAACCCATACTTACACAGGAAGCCCAAATTCTTTGGCTTTCAACACCATGAAATTTCCCTTTTTGTCATGGAGCTGCATAAACCAAGAGACAAAAAAATAAATCACCAAATATAAAAAAGGATAAAGAAATATCATACATGATCAGACTTGTTACATTTCAACTTTTCTAGATGTACTGCTTAGCTTGGGATTTGCAATGTAAACGTTTCTTATAGGCGCAATATATGATACATTACAAACTAAACAATCAGAATGTATTTAGAAAAAGCAACAAAGCTAAACATGTTTAACATGCTGTGACCAATAGAGACTTTAATGTGTCACATGGCACAAAATGCAGAGCCTCACACCCCATGCTAAGATATCTGCCTGGCAGTGGCTGTTTGAAATGAAAGGTTATTGTGGTTTGTACCAAGAATGAAGCTGGTGGTCTCTTTCCTTGCTGTAACTAACCAAGATCTGCTTTAATGTGAATGCTGGTGGATACAGGGACTCCAAGCCCAGGTCATAGCACTTAGTATAGTGATTAGCTGTGCAAGTTAGTGGAAGTACCCACGGACGATATTCGTCACACATGCGGTCTGTGAATTGTAAAAATAAAAATTGTACAAATCTGACTCTTTCTGCTGCAACTGGGCGCCTCGATCTTCTCCTTGTCTATTACTATCATAAGCTATGCCATTTGCACGTGGCCGTCAGTATACAGAAAACATGAAACAATATTCCTATTTCTACTCTTTATTTGTAATGTTTGTACTCACTTTGCCTTGTCTGAACTAGATTTTGCTATAATTTGCTAAATCTTTAAAAGGAATACTCCAGTTCCCATAACTACTTAATTTAAATTTAGCTGCTGAAGGGTCTGAGGTCTTCAGTACCATCTAACTTTAGAGGGTTTAACCCCTATGTTGTCCTCCCCAGGTCTGCTCGGCCCCTTTGCCGCTTTCTCCTCTGGTGCCAGCACTACTAGTGATAGGATGGTGATAGGATGAGAATGTCATCTGACTTTCTCAGCCGATTACTGTCCGCCAATTGCAATAAATGCTTTAGAAATAAACATACAGACCTCCACACCCCATAACAAATTTATCTAGTTTTTATGGGAGGGGGGGGGGGGGGGGGGGGGGAAGAGTTCTGGTGTGCCTTTTATATACTTTTCTTTTATAATTTTTTTTTTTTTTTTTTAATGGAGCACTTCATGGAAAATAAATGTTAACACTAGTATAGATGAATATATTTTTCTTTAACCCCTTAAGGACCAAACTTCTGAAATAAAAGGGAATCATGACATGTCACACATGTGTCCTTAAGGGGTAAAATGAAAAAAAGACTTCAATCTCACATCTTCACATTTTTGATTGTTTGAGAATAACAAAGAAACAAAAACAAATCTATACAGAGATTTTTGGGACACATAGACCACTCCTAGAATAATGACAACACTGGTTAATCCGCAGATTTAAGAGAAATGACAGAGGTAAAAACACGTGTGCCGTGATAATAAAAGACAAAAAAACAAAAAGCGTTTCTCACCTTACATATAAAGGAAACAACTAAGGAAGAATCTCTTGTTACTATCCGCTCCCAGCGCCCTATAATAAAGTGGATAAGAGCATGTCATTGGACAGTAGTGATCAGCATAAAGGGTCAGAATAAATAGGCAAAGAGTTGGTGAGTTACAAAAACTGACCTGGAGAGCTGGAATTAAAGGAAAGATCTGTTATGGTGTTATAAACACTTTAATTTATATTGCTGCTATGATTTTTTTATAACATTATACCAGTAATCATGTGTATAGGGATTTAAGCCCATTACAATTCAGAGTTAACTAAATTAAATGCAAAGCCTCGGACATTCACATGCAATGCCCTATTTCAAGGGTTCTGGTACCCCTACCAGGTGCAATGCCCTATTTAAAGGGTTCCGGTACCCCTACCAGGTGCAATGCCCTATTTCAAGGGTTCTATATCCCTACCAGGTGCAATGCCCCATTTCAAGGGCTCTGGTATCCCTACCAAGTGCAATGCCCCATTCCAAGGGCTCTAGTATCCCTACCAGGTGCAATGCCCCATTTCAAGGGCTCTAGTATCCCTACCAGGTGCAATGCCCCATTTCAAGGGCTCTAGTATCCCTACCAGGTGCAATGCCCCATTTCAAGGGCTCTGGTATCCCTACCAGGTGCAATGCCCCATTTCAAGGGCTCTGGTATCCCTACCAGGTGCAATGCCCTATTTAAAGGGTTCCGGTACCCCTACCAGGTGCAATGCCCTATTTCAAGGGTTCTATATCCCTACCAGGTGCAATGCCCCATTTCAAGGGCTCTAGTATCCCTACCAGGTGCAATGCCCTATATAAAGGGTTCCGGTACCCCTACCAGGTGCAATGCCCTATTTAAAGGGTTCTATATCCCTACCAGGTGCAATGCCCCATTTCAAGAGCTCTGGTATCCCTACCAGGTGCAATGCCCCATTTCAAGGGCTCTGGTATCCCTACCAGGTGCAATGCCCTATATAAAGGGTTCCGGTACCCCTACCAGGTGCAATGCCCCATTTCAAGGGCTCTGGTATCCCTACCAGGTGCAATGCCCCATTTCAAGGGCTCTGGTATCCCTACCAGGTGCTATGCCCCATTTCAAGGGCTCTGGTATCCCTACCAGGTGCTATGCCCCATTTCAAGGGCTCTGGTATCCCAACCTGGTGCAATTCCCTATTTCAAGGGTTCTGGAATCCCTACCAGATACAATGCCCCATTTCAAGGGTTCTGGTATCCCTACCAGGTGCAATACCCCATTTCAAGGGCTCTGGTATCCCTACCAGGTGCAATGCCCCATTTCAAGGGTTCTGGTATCCCTACCAGGTGCAATGCCCCATTTCAAGGGCTCTGGTATCCCTACCAGGTGCTATGCCCCATTTCAAGGGCTCTGGTATCCCAACCTGGTGCAATTCCCTATTTCAAGGGTTCTGGTATCCCTACCAGATACAATGCCCCATTTCAAGGGTTCTGGAATCCCTACCAGGTGCAATGCCCCATTTCAAGGACTCTGGTATCCCTACCAGGTGCAATGCCCCATTCCAAGGGCTCTAGTATCCCTACCAGGTGCAATGCCCCATTTCAAGGGCTCTAGTATCCCTACCAGGTGCAATGCCCCATTTCAAGGGCTCTAGTATCCCTACCAGGTGCAATGCCCCATTTCAAGGGCTCTAGTATCCCTACCAGGTGCAATGCCCCATTTCAAGGGCTCTGGTATCCCTACCAGGTGCAATGCCCCATTTCAAGGGTTCTGGAATCCCTACCAGATACAATGCCCCATTTCAAGGGTTCTGGTATCCCTACCAGGTGCAATACCCCATTTCAAGGGCTCTGGTATCCCTACCAGGTGCAATGCCCCATGTCAAGGGTTCTGGTATCCCTACCAGGTGCAATGCCCCATTTCAAGGGCTCTGGTATCCCTACCAGGTGCTATGCCCCATTTCAAGGGCTCTGGTATCCCAACCTGGTGCAATTCCCTATTTCAAGGGTTCTGGTATCCCTACCAGATACAATGCCCCATTTCAAGGGTTCTGGAATCCCTACCAGGTGCAATGCCCCATTCCAAGGGCTCTGGTATCCCTACCAGGTGCAATGCCCCATTCCAAGGGCTCTAGTATCCCTACCAGGTGCAATGCCCCATTTCAAGGGCTCTAGTATCCCTACCAGGTGCAATGCCCCATTTCAAGGGCTCTAGTATCCCTACCAGGTGCAATGCCCCATTTCAAGGGCTCTGGTATCCCTACCAGGTGCAATGCCCCATTTCAAGGGCTCTGGTATCCCTACCAGGTGCAATGCCCTATTTCAAGGGTTCTATATCCCTACCAGGTGCAATGCCCCATTTCAAGGGCTCTAGTATCCCTACCAGGTGCAATGCCCCATTTCAAGGGCTCTAGTATCCCTACCAGGTGCAATGCCCCATTTCAAGGGCTCTGGTATCCCTACCAGGTGCAATGCCCCATTTCAAGGGTTCTGGAATCCCTACCAGATACAATGCCCCATTTCAAGGGTTCTGGTATCCCTACCAGGTGCAATACCCCATTTCAAGGGCTCTGGTATCCCTACCAGGTGCAATGCCCCATGTCAAGGGTTCTGGTATCCCTACCAGGTGCAATGCCCCATTTCAAGGGCTCTGGTATCCCTACCAGGTGCTATGCCCCATTTCAAGGGCTCTGGTATCCCAACCTGGTGCAATTCCCTATTTCAAGGGTTCTGGTATCCCTACCAGATACAATGCCCCATTTCAAGGGTTCTGGAATCCCTACCAGGTGCAATGCCCCATTCCAAGGGCTCTGGTATCCCTACCAGGTGCAATGCCCCATTCCAAGGGCTCTAGTATCCCTACCAGGTGCAATGCCCCATTTCAAGGGCTCTAGTATCCCTACCAGGTGCAATGCCCCATTTCAAGGGCTCTAGTATCCCTACCAGGTGCAATGCCCCATTTCAAGGGCTCTGGTATCCCTACCAGGTGCAATGCCCCATTTCAAGGGCTCTGGTATCCCTACCAGGTGCAATGCCCTATTTCAAGGGTTCTATATCCCTACCAGGTGCAATGCCCCATTTCAAGGGCTCTAGTATCCCTACGAGGTGCAATGCCCTATATAAAGGGTTCCGGTACCCCTACCAGGTGCAATGCCCTATTTAAAGGGTTCTATATCCCTACCAGGTGCAATGCCCCATTTCAAGGGCTCTGGTATCCCTACCAGGTGCAATGCCCTATATAAAGGGTTCCGGTACCCCTACCAGGTGCAATGCCCCATTTCAAGGGCTCTGGTATCCCTACCAGGTGCTATGCCCCATTTCAAGGGCTCTGGTATCCCTACCAGGTGCTATGCCCCATTTCAAGGGCTCTGGTATCCCTACCAGGTGCTATGCCCCATTTCAAGGGCTCTGGTATCCCTACCAGGTGCTATGCCCCATTTCAAGGGCTCTGGTATCCCTACCAGGTGCAATGCCCCATTTCAAGGGCTCTGGTATCCCTACCAGGTGCAATGCCCCATTTCAAGGGCTCTGGTATCCCTACCAGGTGCAATGCCCCATTTCAAGGGCTCTGGTATCCCTACCAGGTGCTATGCCCCATTTCAAGGGCTCTGGTATCCCAACCTGGTGCAATTCCCTATTTCAAGGGTTCTGGAATCCCTAACAGATACAATGCCCCATTTCAAGGGCTATGGTATCCCTACCAGGTACAACGTTCTATTTCTAGGGTTCTGGTATCCCCACGAGGTGCAATGCCCTATTTCAAGGGTTCTGGTATCCCCACGAGGTGCAATGCCCTATTTCAAGGGTTCTGGAATCCCTACCAGATACAATGCCCCATTTCAAGGGCTCTGGTATCCCTACCAGGTGCAATGCCCCATTTCAAGGGCTCTGGTATCCCTACCAGGTGCAATGCCCCATTTCAAGGGCTCTGGTATCCCTACCAGGTGCAATGCCCCATTTCAAGGGCTCTGGTATCCCTACCAGGTGCAATGCCCCATTTCAAGGGCTCTGGTATCCCTACCAGGTGCAATGCCCCATTTCAAGGGCTCTGGTATCCCTACCAGGTGCTATGCCCCATTTCAAGGGCTCTGGTATCCCAACCTGGTGCAATTCCCTATTTCAAGGGTTCTGGAATCCCTAACAGATACAATGCCCCATTTCAAGGGTTCTGGAATCCCTACCAGGTGCAATGCCCTATTTCATGGGTTTTGTATCCCTACCAGGTGCAATGCCCCATTTCAAGGGCACTGGTATCCCTACCAGGTGCAATGCCCTATTTCAAGGGTGCTGGTATCCCTACCAGGTGCAATGCCTCATTTCAAGGGCTCTGGTATGCCTACCAGGTGCAATGCCCTATTTAAAGGGTTCTGGTATCCCAACCTGGTGCAATTCCCTATTTCTAGGGTTCTGGAATCCCTTCCAGATACAATGCCCCATTTCAAGGGCTCTGGTATCCCTACCAGGTACAACGTTCTATTTCTAGGGTTCTGGTATCCCCACGAGGTGCAATGCCCTATTTCAAGGGTTCTGGTATCCCCACGAGGTGCAATGCCCTATTTCAAGGGTTCTGGAATCCCTACCAGATACAATGCCCCATTTCAAGGGCTCTGGTATCCCTACCAGGTGCAATGCCCCATTTCAAGGGCTCTGGTATCCCTACCAGGTGCAATGCCCCATTTCAAGGGCTCTGGTATCCCTACCAGGTGCAATGCCCCATTTCAAGGGTTCTGATATCCATACCAGGTGAAATGCCCCATTTCAAGGGTTCTGATATCCATACCAGGTGTTGGAGAAGATTTGCCAGTCGGTAGACCACTGCCCTTTTGTGCGCTGTGCAACTTCTGTTTCGGACTCTCTCTGCCTGAAGACCTTTGAGGATTCACACCACCAGCGGAGTTGGCGTCCATAGCCTTGCTACCTAGAAGACAACAATATAAATAGCATACCAGTAGGAATAACTCATCTCACAGTCTTCATAGCATGATCTAGATCAAATTATTATCACTGCATGTTCTAATTAGTATGGCATCATTAAAATGGATTTCCTTGCACCGATCACTATATTTCTGAGTAAAATACACTAGCTTCACATAGACGTTAGCAATAATCCCAAGGCTCAGTCTATTGCTAAAAGCCTTTGCTTTATTACCATCTAGTTGAAAAATATATATTACGAAGAGACCAAATAGTTATACAGCAGATACCACCACCACCTCGCATGCTCCACAAAATAAATATAGGAACTTAATAGACAAGTAGGTGTTATTTATTTCTGCATTGTTTCTTGCACTATCTACGTAAAATGCATTTATAAATAAATAAATAGAGGCCAGACCAAATCTGGATGTCTCTATAAACGAGTGCTCCAAACATAAAACATTGGCTTTGGTTAGAGTAATCACTTTCTGTCCCCTCCAGCTTTCACCCTAAAAAAGTAAAGTTTAATGGGTTACTCCAACCCTTTTTTGCCTGCAAGGGAGAAGATCTGTATGTCTGTCACCAGCACGCTAACAACAGACATAAAATTTTGCTCAGAATTTACATTAGAAAGCTCTGAACACAGTGCAAGTAGCCGCCGCACACAAGGGGAGATATCTCTGTATATGCAGTGCTCCAAGCATATACATAAGTGGTCCTGGTGGTTGGGGTAACCCTTTAAAATAAGCTATTTTTTTTTTTTTTAAATCACAAAAAACAAGTTTTCCCCATAGCCGACATCATGACCCCTCGCCAGATGTGGAGGGAAGACAGGGAGAGTGGGCTGTGGGAAGCACCTCTTACATAGGCTTAAAAAGGACTTGTGTCAATCATGTTCAGCCTTTCTTACATCGGTTTCTAAACTTGGACCAAAAATCGGTAATCCCACATCTTAAATATTATGTTTCTGCATGACTTCATCCAGTCTCTGTTTTAAAAAACATCTGTACAGACTTTGATATACAGGAAATGGGAAGGCATGTCACCGATATACCCATTATTCTGGAAAATTGTAAACTGTACTAGTTTAAAAGCATAGACATACTTATGATTGGCACCTGGTAGACCATCATCGTGTCATCCTGGTATTCGGGTTCAGTAAAAGGACGCACAGCTAAATGAGATACAGAAATGAAGACGGTTAGTATATGTGAAAAATCAGCAACCATTCTGATAATAAGAGATATATCCAAGGTCTCACCAAGGTCAATTCCTTGCAAAGATCCCGAGAACACTTTGATGGCTTCAAGGAAATTTTGCTGCAGGTAGGACATGACAAAGTAATAAGTACATCAAATGGCATTTGCAGAAGCGCTTTAGGTTCCAAGTCACCAACTTTTAAAAATTATTCATTAGTCATAATAGAATATAAAAGTAAAGACAATTTTACCAATTGAGGTGGTCCAGAGAGATCACACTTTGGGAGCCCCGTGTCTCTTAGTGTCAGAATCAAGCCTATAATACAGGAAAATACAAACCATCAATAATCACCAAACTCACAACAAAAAGATATAATCAGTGCACTCCGCACACGAATAGAGAATATTTCACTGGATCCAATAATATAGCTTATGTTCCATAACTTAACACAGAGTGCGGCACCATCACATATCAGTGGGTGATTTACTAAATGATCTAACGCAGGGTACAGTACGATCAAAGAGTGATTTTGGGAAGTTAACAGTCCAATCAAAGATAGATTTTTCTGAGGGTATGGCACCATGAATGTGTTGTTCTGTTAAAAAGTTTGGAGGGCACTTTAATAAACTTGAAAATATTGAAATGCAATAGAGGATAAATTGCAGAATTCTAGACTAACAAGGGTTAAAACAAAACAAACAACAACAAAAAACCAACTATCTCAGGGCTAGGCAAACGGTAGATTTCCAAATGTTCCACAACTTCAACTGCCATGATGCTTTGCCAGCCTTTAGAATGGTAAAACATAATGAAAGTTGAGGTTGTACAACATCTGGAGGTCTATCATTTGCCCAGCCCTAAAACATCCCAATATGGCACACAGAGCGCATGTCACAGTAAATTCATTTCACGAAATGTGTTAAACTGACCTGATAAACCTCCAACATTCGCCCAATTCATGCGGGTCACAAAGATTTGATCCAGGCGTGCCACCTTCAGCCTTCAATAAAACATACAAATTAATGGCCCAAGCTCCACTTTTTTAGATAAATTAGCAATTGTAGAGGTTTACTTACTTGTGCTCTTGCATCAGCCTCTGTGTACCCTCTCCGCAATTAAACAGGTATCTGTAGAAAGTAGAATGCAAAGCTGCATGATCACTTAAACATAAAAACAATATAACCATGACCATACAGACTGGCGCTCCTTCCTCTGTGACCCAGTAGCCGAGACGCTGCCCCCTCCCCCGGGCATTATACCCAGACACTGCCCCCTCCCCTGGGCCTTATACCCAGAGACTGCCCCCCTCCCCCCGGGCATTATACACAGACACTGCCCCCGGGCGCTGCCCCCTCCTCCCGGGCATTATACCCAGACACTGCCCCCTCCCCCTCCCATTATACCCAGACACTGCCCCCCTCCCCCCAGGCATTATACCCAGACACTGCCCCCCTCCCCCCGGGCATTATACCCAGACACTGCCCCCCTCCCCCCGGGCATTACACCCAGACACTGCCCCGGGCGCTGCCCCCTCCCCCCGGGCATTATACCCAGACACTGCCCCCTCCTCCCGGGCATTATACCCAGACACTGCCCCCGGGCGCTGCCCCCTCCCCCTCCCATTATACCCAGACACTGCCCCCCTCCCCCCAGGCATTATACCCAGACACTGCCCCCCTCCCCCCGGGCATTATACCCAGACACTGCCCCCTCCCCCTGGGCATTACACCCAGACACTGCCTCCGGGCGCTGCCCCCTCCCCCGGGCATTATACCCAGACACTGCCCCCTCCCCCCGGGCATTATACCCAGACACTGCCCCGGGCGCTGCCCCCTCCCCCCGAGCATTATACCCAGACACTGCCCCCGGGCGCTGCCCCCTCCCCCCGGGCATTATACCCAGACACTGCCCCCCTCCCCCGGGCATTATACCCAGACACTGCCCCCCTCCCCCCGGGGCATTATACCCAGACACTGCCCCCCTCCCCCCGGGGCATTATACCCAGACACTGCCCCCCTCAGCATTATACCCAGACACTGCCCCCCTGCCATTATACCCAGACAATGCCCCCTCCCCCCGGGCATTATACCCAGACACTCCCCCCTCCCCGCGGGCATTATACACAGACACTCCCCCCTCCCCGCGGGCATTATACCCAGACACTGCCCCCTTCCCCCCGGGCATTATACCCAGACACCGCCCCCGGGCGCTGCCCCCTCCCCCCGGGCATTATACCCAGACACTGCCCCCGGGCGCTGCCCCCTCCCCCGGGCATTATACCCAGACACTGCCCCCTCCCCCCAGGCATTATACCCAGACACTCCCCCCTCCCCCCGGGCATTATACCCAGACACTCCCCCCTCCCCCCGGGCATTATACCCAGACAATGCCCCCTCCCCCTGGGCATTATACCCAGACACTGCCCCCTCCCCCCCCGGGCATTATACCCAGAAACTGCCCCCTCCCCCCCAGGCATTATACCCAGACACTGCCCCCTCCCCCCCCGGGCATTATACCCAGACATTGCCCCCTCCCCCCCGGGCATTATACCCAGACATTGCCCCCTCCCCCCGGGCATTATACCCAGACATTGCCCCCCCCCCGGGCATTATACCCAGACACTCCCCCCTCCCCCCGGGCATTATACCCAGCCACTCCCCCCTCCCCCCGGGCATTATACCCAGCCACTGCCCCCTCCCCCCGGGCATTATACCCAGACACTGCCCCCTCCCCCCCGGGCATTATACCCAGACACTGCCCCCTCCCCCCCGGGCATTATACCCAGACACTGCCCCCTCCCCCCGGGCATTATACCCAGACACTGCCCCCTCCCCCCGGGCATTATAACCAGACACTGCCCCGTCCCCCCGGGCATTATACCAAGACACGGCCCCCCTCCCCCCGGGCATTATACCCAGACACGGCCCCCCTCACCCCGGGCATTATACCCAGACACTCCCCCCTCCCCGCGGGCATTATACACAGACACTCCCCCCTCCCCGCGGGCATTATACACAGACACTCCCCCCTCCCCGCGGGCATTATACCCAGACACTGCCCCCTTCCCCCCGGGCATTATACCCAGACACTGCCCCCGGGCACTGCCCCCTCCCCCGGGCATTATACCCAGACACTGCCCCCTCCCCCCGGGCATTATACCCAGACACTGCCCCCTCCCCCCGGGCATTATACCCAGACACTGCCCCCTCCCCCCAGGCATTATACCCAGACACTCCCCCCTCCCCCCGGGCATTATACCCAGACACTCCCCCCTCCCCCGGGCATTATACCCAGACAATGCCCCCTCCCCCTGGGCATTATACCCAGACACTGCCCCCTCCCCCCGGGCATTATACCCAGACACCCCCCCCCGGGCATTATACCCAGACACTCCCCCCGGGGCATTATACCCAGACACTGCCCCCTCCCCCCGGGCATTATACCCAGACACTGCCCCCTCCCCCCCCGGGCATTATACCCAGACACTGCCCCCTCCCCCCCCGGGCATTATACCCAGACACTGCCCCCTCCCCCCCGGGCATTATACCCAGACACTGCCCCCTCCCCCCGGGCATTATACCCAGACACTGCCCCCTCCCCCCCGGGCATTATACCCAGACATTGCCCCCTCCCCCCCGGGCATTATACCCAGACATTGCCCCCCCCCGGGCATTATACCCAGCCACTCCCCCCTCCCCCCCGGGCATTATACCCAGCCACTCCCCCCTCCCCCCCGGGCATTATACCCAGCCACTCCCCCCTCCCCCCGGGCATTATACCCAGACACTGCCCCCTCCCCCCCGGGCATTATACCCAGACACTGTCCCCTCCCCCCCGGGCATTATACCCAGACACTGCCCCCTCCCTCCGGGCATTATACCCAGACACTGCCCCGTCCCCCCGGGCATTATACCCAGACACTGCCCCCTCCCCCCGGGCATTATACCCAGACACTGCCCCCTCCCCCCGGGCATTATACCCAGACACTGCCCCCTCCCCCCCTCGGGCATTATACCCAGACACTGCCCCCTCCCCCCGGGCATTATACCCAGACACTGCCCCCTCCCCTCCCGGGCATTATACCCAGACATTGCCCCCTCCCCCCCGGGCATTATACCCAGACACTGCCCCCGGGCATTAGACCCAGACACTGCCCCGTCCCCCCGGGCATTAGACCCAGACACTGCCCCCGGGCATTATACCAAGACACTGCCCCCTCCCCCCCGGGCATTATACCCAGACACTGCCCCCCTCCCCCCGAGCATTATACCCAGACACTGCCCCCCTCCCCCCCCGGGCATTATACCCAGACACTGCCCCCTCCCCCCCGGGCATTATACCCAGACACTGCCCCCTCCCCCCCGGGCATTATACCCAGACACTGCCCCCCTCCCCCCGAGCATTATACCCAGACACTGCCCCCTCCCCCCCGGGCATTATACCCAGACACTGCCCCCTCCTCCCCGGGCATTATACCCAGACACTGCCCCCTCCCCCCCTCGGGCATTATACCCAGACACTGCCCCCTCCCCCCCGGGCATTATACCCAGACACTGCCCCCCTCCCCCCGGGCATTAAACCCAGACACTGCCCCCGGGCGCTGCCCCCTCCCCCCGGGCATTATACCCAGACACTGCCCCCCTCCCCCCGTTACCTGTTGTACTCTGAGAACATGTAGACTGCAGCCCCCGAGTCCCGGCTCCCGGCTCCCACCACCTGCAGGTAGACTGTGGCCGGTCCGTGCTGCTCCGCCCCCCGCCGCTTCTCCCGGTTCTTGATGTGCCGCAGGGTGTCCCGGGGAGGCTTGGCTTTCCGGGCGGAGAGTGCTCGGGTCTCGGCAGACATGATGTGTAACCCCGGCAGACGCCTCCACGCCTGAGCCAGGAGCCACATTCAGTCACACAGGCCACCATGAGGGACCTTGCCGGGTCAGGATGCCAACCAGCGGCCAACCAATCAGCAGCCTGCCAACCAGCAAGTCAACCAATCAGCAGCCTGCCAACCATCCTGGTAACCAATCAGCGGCCTGCCAACCAGCACAGCGGCCATTCAGAAATCTGCCAACCATAAAGCCAGCCAATCAGAACACTGCCAACCAGACAGTCAGCTGATTAGCAGGCTGCACCTAGGGGTCAACCAATCATCAGGTTGCCAACCACGAAATCATCCAATCAGGAACCTACTAGCTAGAGAGCCAACCAATCAGCAGTTTTTACATGAGTCAGCTTTGAAATCATCCAATCAGAACATGGTGCTCCTCAACATTCCAATACAAGCTGCAGTTTACATTGCCAGACTATTGTCCTATAGTTGAATTAGAACTTTATTATTCAGATCATATATTTTAGACACATTTTGGAATTCACATTTGACTTTGTTGTAGTTTGGAGGGTTTATTTACTAAACTGTGAATTTAGTGAATTGAGATCCAAATGGCGCCATGCGTGTGGCTTCATGGAAGCCTCCTGCAACACTATTTTATTGGCATTGAAGGGACACTGTTGGCACTATAATTATTTCATCTCATTGAATTGGTTATGGTGCCCGGAGTCCACTGGCGCTGTCCCTCCATTCACTGTTAAACCATTTTAGAGCAGTTTCACTAAAAAGGAAACCCTGAGCACTCTCAGCCCAGCCCCCACCGGAGGAATGCATACCCCCAATATCAGCGTCACATAAATCTGCACACCGGTAGGCCGGGTAAAAGGGGCGGGTCAGTGAAGCGAATCGTGAAATTAACGCCGTCCATGAGAAAGACTGGCAAGTCAGCCTAGCGTGAATGCACACCTGGGAGCATGCTAATAAAGCGAGTTAGCCCACTGATGGCAGACCATGCAGGGAACACGGTTTCATTGCTCTTACACCCTTACCTTTGAGCATCATTTACCCCCACCCTTTTCTGACCCTTTATTAATGGAACAGGTATATAATCCACATTCTTATTGCAAAATACATGCTTTGACATGGCTGCCAAGTGCCAACTAACTGACTTTTGATTTTCTATATTAATTCACCTACGGGCTGCATTGGTTGCTTTCTGTTTATTTGTTTTTTTTATTTATTCTCTAACTTCTAAATTGAAGTGAATTAAAATCCAAACGTTGTTTTTGTTTAGTAAATACATCCCATTAACCCCTTAACCCCTTCAGGACGGAGTCAATAGTGCACGTTCTGATCAAAACAAAACGTAAACAAATACTGGAATTTGCGCTATATGTCTGTTCACCCGTAGTTCCCCTCTTTCATATTATATGCACCCACACTTATTATATATCATTTTGTTCAGGAGAAACAGGGCTTTAATTTACCATTAACTATTCATATATGGAATATAATTTATTATGAATAAAATAAAAAAAACTGTGAGAAATGTATTTATTTTTTAAAAATGTGTAGTTCCGCCTCACATTTTAGCTGTAAATGTCATAATACTGTTAGGTTTTACTGCAACAAAATGCACATATTTGTAATCAGCGATGTCTCACGAGTACAACAGTACCCCCCATTAACAGGTTGTATGTTGTTTTGGAAAGTTACAGGGTCAAATATAGAACGTTCCATTTTCAAATTGAAATTTGCCAGATTAGTAATGTTACCTTTGAGACGGTGTGGTAGCCCAGGAATGAGAATTACCCCCATAATGGCATACCATTTGAAAAAGTAGACAAGCCAAGGTATTGAAAGTGGGGTATGTTTAGTCTTTGTTAGTAGCCACTTAGTCACAAACACTGGCCAAAGTTAGCGTTCATATTTTTTTTTGTGTGAAAAAAGCAAAAAACGAATATTTGGCCAGTGTTTGTGACTAAGTGGCTACTAAGAAAGACTGGACATACCCCACTTGCAATACCTCGGGTTGTCTACTTTTGCAAATGGTATGCCATCATGGGGGTAATTCTCATTCCTGGGCTACCATACGCTCTCAAAGGCAACATAACCAATCTAGCAAATTTCAATGTGAAAAAAATGAAACGCAAGCCTTATATGTGACTCTCTAACTTTCCAAAACACCATAAAACCTGTACATGGGGGGTACTGTTATTCTCGGGAGACTTCACTAAACACAAATATTAGTGTTTTAAAACAGTAAAACATATTACAACAATAATATAGACCATAAAAGTGCAGTTCGCTTGTAAAAAATGCGAAAAACTTCACTTTTACTTAAAATATCATCGTTGTAATACAATTTACCAGTTTGAAACACTAATATTTGAGTTCAGCGAAGTCTCCCGAGTAAAACAGTACCCCCTATGTACAGGTTTTATGGTGTCGTGGAGTATTACAGGGTCAAATATAGTGCTTGCAAATTAAATTCTCTGCACTTTCTCCCTGTGTTGTCAGGCATGTCAATCAAATTTTAATTAATCAATTCACATAATTATGTTAAAAGATTATTTAAATATACATGTAGAATTTTAATATATATACATATATATGTATTTAAATTCTACGTGTATACTAATGTAATCTTTTATGTAATTATATGTATTTATCTATATATATATATTTGCGGTTATTTGTATTTTATATATAGATAGATATATATAGAATGTCATTCTAAGTGTATTTTGTTACCAATATATATATATTAATAACAAAATACAGTTAGAATGAAATTACATATGAATATATAATTTATATTAAATTTTGTTTCAATATTTTATTTATTTATTTTATTATTTTATTTATTTATTATTTTAATTATACGTATATATATATAATATATATATGTACATCTATTATATATATAATATATATACATATTATATATATGTAACATCATTCTAAGTGTATTTTAATGCTAATATATATACTTATATTAGTATTAAAATACACTTTGTATGACGTTACATATATATAATATGTATATATATTATATATATAATATATATACATATTATATATATATAAAAATATTTTCAATTTATTTTTTAACATGTTTAATTTCTTTTTTTATACTTTCTTACCAGCAGGGGGACTGTCTGATATTTTAGACAGTCCCCCTGCAGGCAGATCCATAGCCAGCTATAGGGGGCCATGTGATCGCTCTTTGAGAGCGATCACATGGCCCCCGGGGGCCTCATTTGCCGTGGGAGGGCTGCCTGGGCTGTCAGGCAGCCCTCCAGAAGAGGATCGCGGCGGAGGTAAGTATAACTTACCTCCTGGGGCTCAAAGCCGTTACGGCGTTCCATGCCGCCGCAACGGCTTTAAAGCCCATTATAATGGGGACGGCATGGAACGCCGTAACGGCGTTAACGGGTTAAGGACTGAGCCAAATGTACACGTTGTGAACAAAACAAAACGTAAACAAAACCTGGCATTTGCGCTATACGCCTGTCCAACCGTAATTCACCTTTTTCATATTAAATGCACCCCCCCTCCCCCCCTTAGTATATATCATTTTATTCAGGGGAAACAGGGCTTTCATTTAATATCAAATATTTAGCTATGAAACATAATTTAATATGAAAAAATTTGAGAAAATAAGAAATTTTGTTATTTTTTTAGTTCTACATGACATTTTAACTGTCAATGTCATAATACTGTTTGCTTTTACTGCAATAAAATACACATATTTGTATTCAGCAAAGTCTCACGTGTAAAACAGTACCCCCTATGTACAGGTTTTATGGTGTTTTGGGAAGTTACAGGGTCAAATATAGCACGTTACATTTGAAATTGAAATTCGCCAGATTGGTTATGTTACCTTTGGGACTGTATAGTAGCCCGGGAATAAAATTTACACTTATAATGGCAACCATTTGCAATAGTAGACAACCCAAGGTATTGCAAATGGGGTATGTCCAGTCTTTTTTAGTAGCCATTTGGTCACAAACACTTGCCAAAGTTAGCGTTAGTATTTGTTTGTGTGTGATATAATGCAAAAAAACGCAAATTTTGGCCAGTGTTTGTGACTAAGTGGCTACTAAAAAATACTGGACATACCCCGTTTGCAATACCTTGGGTTGTCTACTATTGCAAATGGTATGCCATCATAGGGGTAATTTTAATTCTTGGGTTACCATAGGGTCTCAAAGGCAACGTAACCAATCTGGCAAATTTAAATGTGAAAAAAATAAAACACAAGCCTTATATTTGATGCTGTAACTTTTGAAAACACCATAAAACCTGTACATGAGGGGTACTGTTGTACTGTTTCAAAACAGTAAAAAGTACCGCAGCAATAATATCGTCCGTGTAAGTGCTGTTTGTGCGTGAAAAATGCAAAAAGCTTCACTTTTACTGGCGATATCATCATTGTAATACATTTTACTGTTTTGAAACACTAATATTTGTGTTCAGCGAAGTCTCCCGAGTAGAACAGTAGCCCCCATGTACAGCTTTTATGGTGTCTTGGAAAGTTATAGAGTTAAATATAGTGCTAGTAAATCAAATTCCCTATACTTTCAGCATGGGTTGTCAGGCAGGTCCCGCTAATTGTAATTAATTAAGATACCTAATTATGTAAAAATATTACATACATATATGTGTAGAATTAATATATGTATATATATACGTATGTGTATATATATGTATACATATATATATAATTTTTTTTAAATATTTTTATTTATATATAGGTATATATATAGTGATATATACGTATATATTTATGTATATAGATATATATTATTTCGTTCTACGTGTATTTTGATATGAATATATATATATTAATATTACAATACAGTTAGAACGAAATAACACACATCTATAGATTTTGTAATTATTGATTTTTAATTATTTGAATTTTTTTTTTACGTATTTACATATTTTTTTATATTATATATAAATATATATATAACAATAATAATATATATATATTTAATCAGTATCAGTCTACGTGTAATTTGATATTAATATATATATAAATATAATTATATATATATTAATAGTAAAATACACCTAGACGGTGTATGTGTGTGTGTGTGTGTAAATGTGTATATATATACTTAGATCATATATATATAATATATATACATGATCTAAGTATATATATATATTTTTTTTTTACACTGATTAACTTTTAATTTTATTTATTTCCAGCCAGCAGGGGGACTACCTGTCATTACAGGCAGCCCCCCTGCTGGCAATGCAGCAGGCAGCTAACCGCTATCCTCGCAAGGACCTCACTCTCACATGGCCGGGGGGGCTGCTGGAGGACGGACGTGCCGCGGGGGGCTCCCTGGGAGTCCCCCCAACTGCGATCGCCGGCGTGGGATCGCCGGCGACCGGGTAAGTAAAAAAAAAAAATAGGGCGTAATAGTACGCCCTCCGGTCTTAAGGGGTTAACATTACTTTACTGAGAGGGTAGTGGATGCATGGAATAGCCTTCTAGCTGCAGTGTTAGAGGTTAACACAGTGAAGGAGTTTAAGCATGCGTGGGATAGGCATAAGGCCAGGGCCGGCGCGTCCATAAGGCGGCTCAGGCGGCCGCCTTAGGGCGCACCGGCCCGGGGGCGCAAAAGTCCGGGTGACCGGCAGGAGGGAAGCGCACAGCTCCCCTCTCCTGCCGGTCACTTCTTGTAGTGTGGCCGAGCGCAAACCGGCAGTGCCGCGGACTGTGTGGAGGGGGCGGGGATATGAACACGTCATATCCCTGCTCCCTCTGTAGCACACAGCGCGGCTGGCGCCCAGCAGGGGCGGAGCTACCGCTGGCCCCCTCAAGTCAGCATGGGAGGAAGTCCTCCCAAGAAGAGAGCAGAGAGGAGGCAGAGAGGAGGGGGGCTGGGCAGGACCAGCTCCTCCAACTCCCAACTACCTCAGGCAGCACTTTGGATCCCAGGTAAGCCACCCTCCTGAACCTATCTGTCAGTGTGTGTATGTCTGTCTGTCTGTCAGTGTGTGTATGTCTGTCTGTCAGTGTGTGTGTATGTCTGTCTGTCTGTCTGTCAGTGTGTGTATGTCTGTCTGTCAGTGTATGTCTGTCTGTCTGTCAGTGTGTGTGTGTATGTCTGTGTGTGTGTGTGAATGTCTGTCTGTCAGTGTATGTCTGTGTGTGTATGTATGTCTGTCAGTGTGTGTGTATGTATGTCTGTCAGTGTGTGTGTGTCTGTCTGTCTGTCAGTGTGTGTGTGTGTGTGTGTGTGTCTGTCTGTCAGTGTGTGTGTGTGTGTGTGTGTCTGTCTGTCTGTCAGTGTGTGTGTGTGTGTCTGTCAGTGTGTGTGTATGTCTGTCAGTGTGTGTGTATTTCTGTCTGTCAGTGTGTGTGTATTTCTGTCAGTGTGTGTGTCTGTCTGTCAGTGTGTGTGTCTGTCTGTCAGTGTGTGTGTCTGTCTGTCTGTCAGTGTGTGTGTGTGCCTGATTGTCAGTGTGTATGTGTGTCTGTCTGTCAGTGTGTGTGTGTGTGAGTGTATATGTCTGTCAGTGTGTGTGTGTGTCTGTCTGTCAGTGTTTGTGTGTGTACGTGTCTGTCTGTCAGTGTGTGTATATATGTCTGTCTGTCTGTGTGTATATGTCTGTCAGTCAGTGTGTGTGTATGTCTGTGTGTGTGTGTGTGAATGTCTGTCTGTCAGTGTATGTCTGTGTGTGTATGTATGTCTGTCAGTGTGTGTGTATGTATGTCTGTCAGTGTGTGTGTGTCTGTCTGTCAGTGTGTGTATGTCTGTCTGTCAGTGTGTGTGTGTGTGTGTGTGTGTCTGTCTGTCAGTGTGTGTGTGTGTCTGTCTGTCAGTGTGTGTGTGTGTGTGTGTGTGTGTCTGTCAGTGTGTGTGTATTTCTGTCTGTCAGTGGGTGTGTATTTCTGTCAGTGTGTGTGTCTGTCTGTCAGTGTGTGTGTCTGTCTGTCAGTGTGTGTGTCTGTCTGTGTGTGTGTCTGTCAGTGTGTGTGTCTGTCTGTCAGTGTGTGTGTGCCTGATTGTCAGTGTGTATGTGTGTCTGTCTGTCAGTGTGTGTGTGTGTGAGTGTATATGTCTGTCAGTGTGTGTGTCTGTCTGTCAGTGTTTGTGTGTATGTGTCTGTCTGTCAGTGTGTGTATATGTCTGTCTGTCAGTGTGCGTGTATATGTCTGTCAGTCAGTGTGTGTGTGTATATGTCTGTCAGTCAGTGTGTGTGTGTGTATATGTCTGTCAGTGTGTGTGTATATGTCTGTCAGTGTGTGTGTATATCTGTCTGTCAGTGTGTGTGTATATCTGTCTGTCAGTGTGTGTGTGTATATGTCTCAGTGTGTGTGTGTGAATATGTCTGTCTGTCAGTGTGTGTGTTTGTATATATGTCTGTCTGTCAGTGTGTGTGTGTATGTCTGTCTGTATCATTGTGTATGTATGTCTCTATATGCCTCTCTGTTTCTTTATGTCTGTGTCTGTATTTCTGTGTGTGCCTGTGTCTGTATGAATGTATGTCTGTGTTTGCACGACAATGTACCTGTATGTGTAGATTGTATGACTGTGTTTGTTTGATTGTGTGCCTTTTATGACTGTGTGTCTGTATATCTTTGTGACTGTGTGCCTGAATAATTATGTCTGTGTGCTTGTGTGGTTTGTGTATTTGTGCATATATGTATTTATGCCTGTATCCATGTCTATGTGGGAGAAAAAGAGAGATAGATAGGGGCTGGGGGGAAGAAAGAGACAGAAAGGGGCTGGCGGGGAAGTAAGAAATACATAAGAGGGGTTGTAGGAGACACACTAAAGGGCACAAAGGGGCCAAAGGGGTAAGACATTGAAGAGGTTGGATATGCAACACTAATGGGGGTAAGAAATTCAAAAGGGGGCTACGAGACACAGAGGTAAAGATGCATTGTTTATTTTTTGGGGGGAGGCGTGGGCTGGGGCGTCAAAATGCATCTTCGCCTGTGTAGTCAAAAATCCTAGCACCGGCCCTGCATAAGGCTATCCTAACTATAAGATAAGGCCAGGGACTAATGAAAGTATTTAGAAAATTGGGCAGACTAGATGGGCCGAATGGTGCTTATCTGCCGTCACATTCTATGTTTCTGTGGTTTGTAAAATCTGTGCTTCGAAGTCTCAGTTGCCATTGATCTGTTTCTCACAAATCTGTAACTCCGAAAGCTATCAGCAGAGGGAGCTACTGTTACCAAGCTCTTGAATCCACCTATAAAATACTTTAATATGTTCCCTTCAGTTTAATTGAATGCAGGACAGTACAATATTCAGTCAGACAGGAGGTTATATTATAACCTATTAGTCAAAGAAACACTGTCCATATGTCATACGAAATCCAGAAACATCGCTATTTTCCACATTTATACATGTCCAATACTATAAACCACTAAAAAGTGAAGTAATACTGTAGCGTCTCATACATAAAGTGTCTTTAAATAATTTTATTGTTACAAATAACACATATAAAATATTCCTAAACATTGATTCGAAGCTTTACATCGGAATCTTCAGGACTGTTGTTAAATAAATGCAGAGGAATCAACTTCAAGAATCTGCAATATACACAATACTGTATCTTTTTTTTATTATCGTACGTAGACAGGCTGTGGTGTAATGAGTTGTCCCCGAGAAAGGTTTTATTACCTGCCTGGCTGTAAAATCAGAACGACAGTTTGGAAGCAAACAGATGGGGGAATTTATCAAGCACTTTATAACTAAATAAATCCCCTTTAAACATTATTTATAGGAAGTATGCAAAGTCTACAGATACAAACTATTAAGTTGAGCAGTCACAATGCTTTGATATTTAGGAATACAGATGGTAAAGGACTGGTGCTGGTGGCAGCCATATTGGATTCCCAGAATACCCTAGTTGAGGCAGTAAATGATGCTGGTGGCAGCCATATTGGATTCCCAGAATACCCTAGTTGAGGCGGTAAATGATGCCGGTGGCCGCCATATTGGATTCCCAGAATACCCTAGTTGAGGTGATAAATGATGCTGGTAGCCGCCATACTGGATTCCCAGAATACCCTAGTTGAGGCGGTAAATGATGCTGGTGGCAGCCATATTGGATTCCCAGAATACCCTAGTTGAGGGTAAATGATGCTGGTGGCAGCCATATGGGATTCCCGGAATACCCTAGTTGAGGCGGTAAATGATGCTGGTGGCCACCATACTGGATTCCCAGAATACCCTAGTTGAGTTGGTAAATTATTCTAGTGACAGCCATATGGGATTCCCAGAATACCCTAGTTGAGGTGGTAAATGATGCTGGTGGCAGCCATATTGGATTTCCAGAATACCCTAGTTGAGGTATTAAATGATGCTGGTGGCAGCCATACTGGATTCCCAGAATACCCTAGTTGAGTCGGTAAATTATTCTAGTGACAGCCATATTGGATTCCCAGAATACCCTAGTTGAGGCAGTAAATGATGCTGGTGGCAGCCATATGGGATTCCCAGAATACCCTAGTTGAGGCGGTAAATGATGCTGGTGGCAGCCATGCTGGATTGTCAGAATACCCTAGTTGAGGTGGTAAATGATGCTAGTGATAGCCATATTGAATTCCTAGAAGACCCCAGTTGAGGTTGATGGAACTCTGCTCTCATTTGTTTTACAATATTTTAGTATATATATATATATATATATATATATATATATATATATATATATATATATATGCGTTTTTCTTTCAGGATGTGTCCAGTCTTGTTTTTTGTTGTTGAAATTCTCAATGGAAGACCAGCTTTAACCCTTCTCCTCCATAATCCTGGATACCTAGGCATTGCAGAACTTTGAGTATGGCCAATTGACTGAGGCAGCAGGATAATCTCAGCCAAGGAGGCAGGACCAGCAGCAGACAAAGCAACGCAGCATGGGATTGAAGGTAAATTAACTCTCAAGGAATTAACTTTTAATCCTCACAGGTGAGGGGGCTTGTAACATAAATGGTGACTGGGTTACAGTAGCGTGAGAAATACACCTTTGTTTTCATAATGCTAAAATATTCCTTTAAAAGCATACTCTTGATGCCATAATCACTACAGATTATCTTAAAGGACCACTATAGTGCCAGGAAAACAAACTCGTTTTCCTGGCACTATAGTGCCCTGAGGGTGCCCCCACCCGTGGCGTCCCACTCCCGTGGCGCTGAAGGGGGAGGAAGGGATTAATCCCTTACCTTTTTTCCAACGCTGGGCTCCCTCGGCCCTGGGACTCTCCTCCGTCTTCTGACGTCCCTGGCTGAATGCGCATGCGTGGCAAGAGCCGTGCGCGCATTCAGCCAGTCCATAGAAAAGCATTCTCAATGCTTTCCTATGGACGCTGGTGTCTTCTCATTGTGAAAATCACAGTGAGAAGCGCGGAAGCGCCTCTAGCGGCTGTCAATGAGACAGCCACTGGAGGCTGGATTAACCCATAGGTAAACATAGCAGTTTCTCAGAAACTGCTATGTTTACAGCAAAAAGGGTTAAACCGAGCTGGACCTGGCACCCAGACCACTTCATTAAGCTGAAGCGGTCTGGGTGCCTATAGTGGTCCTTTAAAGGTTTTATGGAGTATTTGGATGCAACTCTCTATTTTTCAAAACATTTTTGAGTGTTTTAACCCCCCAAAAAACTGGTCTGACACATCACTTGCAGTCTATCGCCCTTGAATACCTGCTAACAAATGGTTATGAGCACATGGGCGTAGTAAGCCACTGTGGTGGTGGGGGTGGGAATGAGGATAAAAAAAACAAAACAATAAATACATTATTATTTTATTATTATTATTTTATTATTTATATAGTGCCATCAGTTTCCGTAGCGCTGTACAAAGGGTGGACTAACAGACATTTAATTGTAACCAGACAACTCGACGTACAGGAACAGAGAGGTGGAGGGCCCTGCTCAATGAGCTGTGATATTGGATTTTGCATAACTAGTGATAGTTCTACTTTATGGTAAATAAAAAAATCACATAACCTATTTAAGCTGTGTTTCTCAGAGTGCCCTATTAAACACAATGCAGAGATATTTTTTACAGATTATTCTCCTCTGTTCCCCCTGGAGCACTTGTTTAAGCACACGGCTGCTGAGGATGATAGGAGTCTGATGTGGTCTGGAAGTCCAGGTTTGCACTTAGCAATGAACACACACAGACAGCTTCACAAAGCATTGTGCGGGCTGGTGACAGCACACAGATGGTCTAATAAAGGACAGCACGTCAAAACAAATGGAAAAGGAAAACAATATGTAAGATATGAGATGCCAAGGCCTCCTGTAAACAATGCATTATAGGCTTGGCACACGATGCACAGTCTATCACGGAAGGGGCACAGAATGTCCATGTGTATCGGAGTTACAGAGTCAGAGGAGGAGAAATAGCACATTGCAGTTAACCCTTGCAGGAATATGCCGTGGATCTGTCTTTCATCAAAACACAGTAAACCTTACAGTGAGTTAGGCAACAGCAAGTTTCAATGAAACCCTGGAGATCTCTATAGACAAACACTGAATGCAACAGCTCTCCATATACTGTGCCCTATAGCTGTCCTTATACTAAACACTAAACCCTGACATTCTCTCTGTATTGAAAACACGGAACATTAAATCATGCCACTCTCCATAGACAGAACATTGAACCCTGCGGCTCTCCATAGACAGAACATTGAACCCTGCGGCTCTCCATAGACTGAACATTGAACCCTGCGGCTCTCCATAGACAGAACATTAAACCCCTTCAGCTCTCCATAGACTGAACATTGAACCCTGTGGCTTCTATAGACAGAACATTGAACCCTACGGCTCTCCATAGACAGAACATTGTACCCTGCGGCTTTCTATAGACAGAACATTGAAACCTGCGGCACTCCATAGACTGAACATTGAACCCTGCAGCTCTCCATAGACAGAACATTGAACCCTGCAGCGCTCCATAGACAGAACATTGAACCCTGCAGCTCTCCATAGACTGAACATTGTACCCTGCAGCGCTCCATAGACAGAACATTGAACCCTGCAGCTCTCCATAGACAAAACATTGAACCCTGCAGCTCTCCATAGACAGAACATTGAACCCTGCGGCTCTCCATAGACAGAACATTGAACCCTGCAGCTCTCCATAGACAGAACATTGAACCCTGCGGCTTTCTATAGACAGAACATTGAAACCTGCGGCACTCCAAAGACTGAACATTGAACCCTGCAGCACTCCATAGACTGAACATTGTACCCTGCAGCGCTCCATAGACAGAACATTGAACCCTGCAGCTCTCCATAGACAGAACATTGAACCCTGCAGCTCTCCATAGATAGAACATTGAACCCTGCGGCTTTCCATAGACTGAACATTGAACCCTGCAGCTTTCTATAGACTGAACATTCAACCCCGCAGTTCTCCATAGACTGAACATTGAACCCTGCAGCTCTCCATAGACAGACATTGAACCCTGCGGCTTTCCATAGACTGAACATTGAAACCTGCGGCACTCTATAGACTGAACATTGAACCCTGCGGCTCTCCATAGACTGAACATTGAACCCTGCGGCTCTCCATAGACAGAACATTGAACCCTGCAGCTCTCCATAGATAGAACATTGAACCCTGCAGCTCTCCATAGATAGAACATTGAGCCCTGCGGCTTTCCATAGACTGAACATTGAACCCTGCGGCTTTCTATAGACTGAACATTGAACCCTGCAGCTCTCCATATACAGAACATTGAACCCTGCAGCTCTCCATAGACTGAACATTGAACCCTGCGGCTTTCTATACAGTGGCGTACATACCAGGGTCGCAGGGGTCGCGGCTGCGACCGGGCCCGGCCCACCAGGGGGCCCGGCCCACCAGGGGGCCCGGCCGCCCTGCGACCCAGGTATGTACCCACAGGGCCAGCCTCTTCTGCTGGGGGGCCCAGGAGCCGGCCACCTCCGGGCCCCCCGAGGCTGGCCCTGCTGTCACCCGGCTGGCTGGCGGGCGCGCGAGGGAGCACTGTCCCCTGGGTGCTCCCTCTTCAGCTCCCTCACGCACCGCACTGAAACCGGAGCCGGAAGATGACGTCATCTTCCGGCTCCGGCATCAGTACGCGGCGCGCGAGGGAGCTGAAGAGGGAGCACCCAGGGGACAGTGCTCCCTCGCGCGCCCGCCAGCCAGCCGGGTGACAGCAGGGCCAGCAACACCACTGGACCCCAGGGAATCCCCCCCAGCTCTCCCACAGGTAAGGAGGCTGGGGGGATTAAATAAAAAAAACAACAAAAAAACGTGTGAGTGTGTGTGTGTTAGTGTTAAGAGTGTGTCAGTGTTAGTGAGTGTGTGTGTGTGTTAGTGTTAGAGTGTGTGTTATTGAGTGTGTGTGTTAGGGAGTGTGTTAGTGAGTGTGTGTGTTAGTGAGTGTGTGTGTGTTAGTGTTAAGAGTGTGTCAGTGAGTGTGTGTGTGTGTTAGTGTTAGTGTTAGAGTGTGTGTGTTAGTGAGTGTGTGTGTTAGTGTTAGTGTTAGAGTGTGTGTGTTAGTGAGTGTGTGTGTTAGTGTTAGAGTGTGTGTTAGTGAGTGTGTGTGTTAGTGAGTGTGTGTGTTAGTGAGTGTGTGTGTGTGTGTGTGTGTTAGTGAGTGTGTGTGTTAGTGAGTGTGTGTGTTAGTGTTAGAGTGTGTGTGTGTTAGTGAGTGTGTTAGTGAGTGTGTGTGTTAGTGAGTGTGTGTTAGTGAGTGTGTGTGTTAGTGAGTGTGTGTTAGTGTTAGAGTGTTAGTGAGTGTGTGTGTTAGTGAGTGTGTGTGTTAGTGAGTGTGTTAGTGAGTGTGAGTGTTAGTGTGTGTGTGTGTTAGTGAGTGTGAGTGTTAGTGTTAGAGTGTGTCAGTGTTAGTGAGTGTGTGTGTGTTAGTGTTAGTGTGTGTGTGTGTGTGTTAGTGTGTGTGTGTTAGTGAGTGTGTTAGTGAGTGTGTGTGTGTTAGTGAGTGTGTGTGTTAGTGTTAGAGTGTGTGTGTTAGTGAGTGTTAGAGTGTGTGTGTTAGTGAGTGTGTGTGTGTTAGTGTTAGAGTGTGTGTGTTAGTGAGTGTGTTAGTGTTAGTGAGTGTGTGTGTGTTAGTGAGTGTGTGTGTTAGTGAGTGTGTGTGTTGGTGTGTGTGTGTGTTAGTGTTAGAGTGTGTGTGTTAGTGAGTGTTAGAGTGTGTGTGTTAGTGAGTGTGTGTGTGTTAGTGTTAGAGTGTGTGTGTTAGTGAGTGTGTTAGTGTTAGTGAGTGTGTGTGTGTTAGTGAGTGTTAGTGAGTGTGTGTGTGTGTGTGTGTGTGTGTGTGTGTTAGTGAGTGTGTGTGTTAGTGAGTGTGTTAGTGAGTGTGTGTGTGTGTTAGTGTTAGAGTGTGTGTGTTAGTGAGTGTGTTAGTGTTAGTGAGTTAGTGTTAGTGAGTGTGTTAGTGAGTGTGTTAGTGTTAGTGAGTGTGTGTGTTAGTGAGTGTGTGTGTTAGTGAGTGTGTGTGTTAGTGAGTGTGTGTGTGTTAGTGATAGTGTGTGTGTTAGTGAGTGTGTGTTAGTGTTAGAGTATGTGTTAGTGAGTGTGTTAGTGTTAGTGAGTGCGTGTGTTAGTGTTAGAGTGTGTGTGTTAGTGTTATAGTGAGTGTGTTAGTGTTATAGTGAGTGTGTTAGTGTTAGAGTTTGTGTGAGTGTGTGTGTTAGTGTGAGTGAGTGTTAGTGTGAGTGTGTGTGTGTGTTAGTGTTAGAGTGTGTGTGTTAGTGTGTGTGTCTGTTACTGAGTATGTTTGTGTGCATCTGTCACTGAGTGTGTGTCTGTCAGTAAATGTGTGCATCTGTTCATGAGAGTGTGTGTGTGTCTTAAGCACTTACCTTTCTCCAGCGCCGGACTCCCTTAACGCTGGGGATCTCTCCGTCCCCATCCGCCTCTCAGCTCCGAATGCACATGCGTGGCAAGAGCCACGCGCGCATTCAAACCGCCCATAGGAAAGCATTACTCAATGCTTTCCTATGGACGTTCAGCGTCTTCTCACTGTGATTTTCACAGTGAGAATCGCAGAAAATCCTCTAGCGGCTGTCAATGAGACAGCCACTAGAGATGGATTAACCCTCAGTGAAACATAGCAGTTTCTCTGAAACTGCTATGTTTTCAGCTGCAGGGTTAAAACTAGAGAGACCTGGCACCCAGACCACTTCATTGAGCTGATGTGATCTGGGTGTCTGTAGTGGTCCTTTAAGTGTATGTGTTTATGCATGCACTGGCATACATACCGCGGTCGCACGGGTCGCAGCACTGCGACCAGGTGCCAGCCGCCATGTGTTGCGGCCCCAGCCTGCGCAGAGTAAGCGCTCGCGCGGGGGGAGGGGGGGCCCCGGATCAGTTTTCGCACCGGGGCCCCATGGGTTGTGTGTACGCCCCTGTTTCTATAGACTGAACATTGAAACCTGCGGCACTCCGTAGACTGAACATTGAAACCTGTGGCTCTCCATAGACTGAACATTGAACCCTGCAGCTCTCCATAGACAGAACATTGAACCCTGCAGCTCTCCATAGACAGAACATTGAACCCTGCATATCTCCATAGACAGAACATTGTACCCTGCGGCTCTCCATAGACAGAACATTGTACCCTGCATATCTCCATAGACAGAACATTGAACCCTGCAGCTCTCCATAGACAGAACATTGAACCCTGCAGCTCTCCATAGACAGAACATTGAACCCTGCGGCTCTCCATAGACAGAACATTGAACCCTGCGGCTCTCCATAGACTGAACATTGATCCCTGCAGCTCTCGATAAGCTGAGCAATGATTCCTGCAGCTCTCCATAGACAGAACATTGAACCCTCCGGCTCTCCATAGACAGAACATTGAAACCTGCGGCTCTCCATAGACATAACATTGTACCCTGCAGCTCTCCATAGACAGAACATTGAACCCTGCGGCTCTCCATAGATAGAACATTGAACCCTGCATATTTCCATAGACAGAACATTGTACCCTGCAGCTCTCCATAGACTGAACATTGAACCCTGCGGCTCTCCATAGACAAAACATTGAACCCTGCGGCTCTCCATAGACAGAACATTGAACCCTGCAGCTCTCCATAGACAAAACATTGAACCCTGCGGCTCTCCATAGACAGAACATTGAACCCTGCGGCTCTCCATAGACAGAACATTGAACCCTGCGGCTCTCCATAGACAGAACATTGAACCCTGCGGCTCTCCATAGACAGAACATTGAACCCTGCGGCTCTCCATAGACAGAACATTGAACCCTGCAGCTCTCCATAGACAAAACATTGAACCCTGCAGCTTTCCATAGACAGAACATTGTACCCTGCGGTACTCCATAGACTGAACATTGAACCCTGCGGCTCTCCATAGACAAAACATTGAACCCTGCAGCTTTCCATAGACAGAACATTGAACCCTGCGGCACTCCATAGACAGAACATTGAACCCTGCAGCTCTCGATAAGCTGAGCAATGATTCCTGCAGCTCTCCATAGACAGAACATTGAACCCTCCGGCTCTCCATAGACAGAACATTGAACCCTGCGGCTCTCCATAGACAGAACATTGAACCCTGCGGCACTCCATAGACAGAACATTGAACCCTGCGGCTCTCCATAGATAGAACATTGAACCCTGCGGCTCTCCATAGACAGAACATTGAACCCTGCTGCTCTCCATAGACTGAACATTGAACCCTGCGGCTCTCCATAGATAGAACATTGAACCCTGCATATCTCCATAGACTGAACATTGAACCCTGCGGCTCTCCATGGACAGAACATTGTACCCTGCGGCTCTCTGTAGACATAACATTGAACCCCGCAGTTCTCCATAGACAGAACAGTGAACCCTTCAGCTCTCCATAGACAGAACATTGTACCCTGCAGTTCTCCATAGACAGAACATTGAACCCTGCGGCTCTCCATAGACAGAACATTGAACCCTGCGGCCTTCCATAAACTGAACACTGAACCCTGCAGCTCTCCATAGAATGAACATTGAACCCGGAAGCTCTCCATAGAATGAACCCTGCAGTTCTCCATAGACTGAACACGGAACCCTGCAGCTCTCTATAGACTGAACATTGAACTCTGCAGCTCTCCATAGACTGAACATTGATCCCTGCAGCTCTCGATAAGCTGAGCAATGATCCCTGCAGCTCTCCATAGACTGAATATTGAACCCGGCGGCATTCCATAGACTGAACTTAGAACCCTGCAGCTCTGCATATAGACTGAACGTAGAAACCTGCAGCTCTCCATAGACTGAAGGTTGAACCCTGTGGCACTCCATAGACCGAAGTAGAACCCTGCAGCTCTGCACATAGACTGAACGTAGAACCCTGCAGATCTCCATATACTTAGCATTGAGCACTACAACTCTCCATGGGCTGTACTTTGAACCCTGCAGCTCTCCATAGACTGAAGGATGAACCCTGTGGCACTCCATAGACTGAAGTAGAACCCTGCAGCTCTGCATATAGACTGAACGTAGAACCCTGCAGATCTCCATATACTTAGCATTGAACCCTACAACTCTCGATAGGCTGTAATTTGAACCCTGCAGCTCTCCATAGACTCCATAGCTTTCCATAGACTGAAGGTTGAATCTTGCAGCTCTGCATATAGACTGAACGTAGAATCCTGCATACCTCTATAGGGTGAACATAGAACCCTGCAGCTCTCCATAGACTAAAATCAGGACTGCCCCACAAAATCAGGATGATTAGGAGGTCTGGTAATCTGCAGAACATTGTAAATCTGAACCTTATTCATCTCCACAGACAGATCGCTGTACTTTGAAACTAATTTTATACTGAACACTACATCATGCAGCCATTCACATACTAAACACTAAATTCTGCAGTTACATGGACTGAACATTAAACCCAGTAGCTCCACATAGACCAAACATTGAAATTTGCAGTTTTCTATTGCGTAAGCACTGAATCCAGCAGCTTTTTATAGACCTGAACATGGAAAACTGCCCTGCTCAGAGGATTTAAAGGGACACTCCGGTGCCTAAATACAAAATGAATAGAAATTAATGTTTAGTAGATATACCCCCAAATAACAACAAGGATGCATTTAACTATATATTTTCTCATTGGGGATATAACTAAAATCAGCTTGCAAAAACTGCAGTTATCTTGTCTTGCAGCCTTTACAAGTCCTCCCCTTCTGACACCGCCCAGACTTTCTGTGGCTGTCCAATCACAGACTTCCCAATGCAGTTCAATGAGAAGTCTTTGCAAGGCAGGTGATCTGGGCAATTGCTGCCTCTTGAGTTTAGCTCCACTGAGCTAAACAACCAGGAAGTCATCAGACCGGTTATCTGATTCACAACCAGGGGGTGTAACAAGATTAAGTTATAAAAGTGTCCATTTCTGTTAAAATCTGCATTTTTTGCAAAATGGAAAAAAAGAGAACACACCCTTCACACATAAAGCTGTTCAACAAGCTAAAGTGCTTTAGGGGTATGGAGTGTCCCTTTAACCCCTTAAGGACCAAACTTCTGGAATAAAAGGGAATCATGACATGTCATGTGTCCTTAAGGGGTTAATGAACTGTGCAGTTATCCATTGATTGAACACAGAAACATGTTGCAATCTATAGCTTAATTACTGGACGCTGGACTTAAACTCTCTTTAAAAACTGAATGCTGCAACGCTGGAATTCAAGAATCCTGAAGGTTCTAAAAAAAAAAAGTACCCAGTACTTTGTCATAGCCTTAACATTAAACGATGTAGCAGTGTGTAACCATATCCAGCAGTTCTAAGTAAACTGAACATTGTACCCTGCAACTCTCCAAAGTCTAAACTATTAGTAATTAACCATGAACCCGGCAGCCCTAATCCACAATTTTACTGATAAATGGCTTCCAACCAATGAAAGCTTAAACACAAAAAAGTGTGTCTTCCGAAAATGAGATTTGCAGAGGAATGTGTGAGCAGAGGGTCTAGTGCCTTCTATTTACACATTCTTCTGGCCGAGATATTAACTGTACCAAACTATCTGTACATTGCGTGGCTCATACAGGAAGTTACAAGTGTAACCTTGCCACACGCTGCCCAATAATTTATGGTATTTAGTGAATAATGTCAGGGGATGTTTATAGAGTAGGTATTTGAAGGAGGTCCCTGCCAATCTCCCTTCCTGACCCCCTAAACCAAATTAAAACAAATGACCGTATAACAGAAAAAAACTCCTATATACAAATTTAATGCATGAAAATTGATTTGTCTGCGGGCTGGGGAAAATACATAGTAAGGGCTTATGGGAAACATTAATTAGAAGAAGGGACTTAACAACTCAAAGAAAAGCTGTGGTCAGTTGCAAAATTTAGGCGGAATAGTAAATGTGGAAAAGATATGTATACTTGGTGCAAATCTATTTTGCATATTATCCTTTGGTCCCAAAACTCCGGCCCTCCAGATGTTGCTGAACTACAACTCCCATGATTCTCAGCCTATCTTTCATTCATAGAATCATGGGAGTTGTTGTTCGGTAACACCTGGAGGGCCGGAGTTTGGGGATGCCTGGTCTAGGCCGAGGTTAGGCAACCTTTGGCACTCCAGATGTTTTGGACTACATCTCCCATAACGCTCTTACAGTCGTAATCCTGGCAAAGCATCAGAGGAGATATAGTCGAAGACATCTGGAGTCCCGAAGGCTGCTCCCCCTGGTCTAGGCAGAGCTTACCACATACGCTACAAAGCCTGTGGATTTACAGCAAACATAGGGACTTTAAATGTGGGTAACTTTCTATATTTCAATTTAATTGTTTATACTTATATATTTTTTTAAATATTGTATCATATAATGCATACACAAGAACGTGTCAACTTAAATTCCGAAGTGTCCCTTTTTAATAAAGTCATTAGACAAATGATTAGTCATTAGACTTGGGGTTAATCAGTCCATATGGTATGGCTACAGATATACACTCACTGAGGTTTTTTTTAATATAAATAAACACAGAACACCTAATTACAGTCCAGTAACACCACAATATTGTTTTCATTAGATGAGAAAGATCAACAATCTTACGAGACCCTCCATAGATCATTAATAATGATCTGATGATATGTTCACTGCCGTGCTGTGTGACATAAGCCTTGATATATTTCCTGCTGCAGCGGGTAACACGAGTCTTGTTAAAACTATATGCAAAGAGGCAGTCACCATTAGCTCATTATTATATACTGTGTCTGAGATTCAGCGTCAGAGAGTGTATGTCCTTAGTAGACATTTAACTTGAAAAAGAAGGGGAGTGGACGGGAGTGAGTCTGGTGGAGCAATGATAGAATTCACATCATTGGTGACGTGCCCACCTATAAAGGCACATTGGTGTTGAGATTTCAGGCTGCCCAGCAAGATAGCCGTGTATGCCGGTGCTGTTAAAACTGCTTTGTATCTTAGTCTTACAGACAGACACACATTTAAACATGAGCTTGTCCCCAGAAAGGAGACACTAGAGAAAAAAAATCCACAAAGGCAGGTCAGGGCCTAAATATTGTGACTGCACAGCCAGATTTATGACAGTTGGCCAGTATTAAATTGGAATTTGCCACAAATTGACCAGGTAACCGAGAACCATTTGTCCAATCACAAATCCTGACATAATTTACAAACTTTAATAATTAGGCTCTGTGCCGGTGTAAGTCATTCAAACCGTCATCATCGTTCTTCAGTTGATCAGTGTTGCTTTTGAGTAAAGCGCAAGTAATGATGGCTACTAAAATGGAGCAAGGGCAAGCTAGGAGATGCACTGAAAATAGGTATTTACTAACATGTATTCATTGCAAAATGAAGCACACAGAGGCTATAATATAACATAACCTACTCTTTTTAAGATTAAAGGACCACTATAGTGCCAGGAAAACATACTTGTTTTCCTGGCACTATAGTGCCCTGAGGGTACCCCCACCCTCAGGATCCCACTCCTGCCGGGCTGGATGGAGAGGAAGGGATTAAACACTTACCTTTCTCCAGCGCCGGGCTCCCTCGGTGCTGGAGACTCTCCTCCTCCTTTCCCCGTCATCGCCTGAATGCGCATGCGCGGCAGGAGCCGCACGCGCATTCAGCCAGTCCATAGGAAAGCATTCTCAATGCTTTCCTATGGACGCTGGCGTCTTCTCACTGTGAAAATCAAAGTGAGAAGTGCCGAAGCGCCTCTAGCGGCTGTCAATGAGACAGCCACTAGAGGCTGGATTAACCCATAGGTAAACATATCAGGCAGGGTTAATCCTAGATGGACCTGGCAGCCAGACTACATTAAGCTGAAGTGGTCTGGGTACCTTTAGTGGTCCTTTAATAAAAAAATAATAACAGTGTTCACTTAAGAACCTACTCGCTACTATCTATGAAAAGAACATATTGCCTGACTACTACTGTTTATTAAATCAATATTACTGCCACCATCTATTATAGGCACTTCCTTATCCATTTGTGATATTTGTTTAGTAATATATATTCCCTTACATCTGCCCCTGAAAACCAACCTGACTCTAGTTGCCCTTCTAAAAAGAAACCTACATTGCCACCTAAAGAAATATATCTATTTTCCTAATCTCAGATCCCCAGGGCAGAGTCCGATAAGGTTTCTGTAAGCCCCCAGACAGGGTAATTTCGGGGCTCCACAGTCAGTTGAGCCTTAACGTACATATGAAAGAAAAAAAAAGTTTTGTAGAGGTATTTTCAACTTTTAACCTTGCCTGATATCCAGAACTCACTGAGCTATTACAGTATATAAATTTCTTTTAAAGAGACATGTCTGATGTAAACAAAGTATGAAAGCGAAAACTCTTCAAAAATAACAGTTTGACCTTTCCTTTACAAATACTAATCTCAGTTTCTCGTGTGTCATGCCTTTTAAACCCTTGTAAAGAATGGTGTAATCATGGTGTACATTTGGGTTTACAACTGCTTGATTGGGTATAACAGAGCAAATCAAAATACTGAGAGGTCACAAAACGTAGGCAAGCTGTTTCACCTGAACATTCGTTAGCCGTTAGTCCACGTTCAGGGATCTCCATTCTCTTTAGAGTTTTGAAATGAGTGCCACGTGATAAACATATAATCTCAAACAAACTGAGTGTAATGGTCAGGATGAGTGACTCAAGGTTTTATGGTACCCCAAACATACAGTTTGAAGGCTCTTTGTCAACACCTCTAAGGGATCTTGTTTTACAATAAGTAAAGTATGTACGTAATAATAATATTCAGGGTTTTCTTAGTGCCAAATAATGGTGATTGTAAAATTTTGTGATCACTGCCTGTCACAGACTCTTAGACAAATGGATAAACTGACTTTGATTTGATGCCTCTAGCAGATACCGAAGTCAGGGGCCCTTAGCATTCTCTAATGGTTAGGGGGCTGCATGAAGAATCGAATATCTGGGACCCCAATTGTATACTGTTAGTATTGGTTACCAAGCAGACACTAATGATAGGGGCATAAAGTACACACTGACAACGAAGGCTCTAATGTAGGCAATAATGATAAAAAGCCCAAAGCAAACTCAGACATTGATGTTAAGTTATCCATAGCAAACACTGGCCATTAGGGGTTCCCTACAGTCACTTCTTATAAGGGGTCACAAACTTTGATGATTATGGGTTCCTGAAAAGCACAGATAAAGAGGTACCCTGCAAACATTGTTAACTGGAGCAAATTCACTTAGGGATATTTTAGGGGCCTCCGTGTGAGTTTTTTTTTTTTATCTCCTGATCCCTATAGGGGGCAGGATACTGGCGCCGTTATCTTTTTAAATCACACGAATGCTAATTGAATTAGCCTCCCCATCTCGAAGGAACACGCACCGGTACATCCACTAATCTGGGTTCCAGTCTGATGGTAGGTGTTAGGTTAGTATTAGAGGAGATAAAGCAGATTGGGAAGTAGACACATGGGTTTTTATAGGAAATGGAAAAAAAGCAAAAGGGGTAGTCGAGAGATAGGGAAAGAAAAGTAAGGGGGTCAGGAGGTACAGGGGATTGAGAGTGACATAAGGAGAATGAGGTAAGACGGCGGATAGAAAGACAGGACACGACGGAGTACTAGAGATACAGAAGTATAGGGGTCAAATGATTGGCCTTGGAGTAGGCATCACCTCACTTTGCTTTGGACTAATGCCCAGTAGGTTTTAGAACCTAACATAGTCTGAGCAATTACAGGTGTATGGTGCCCATAGACATTACTATTAGCTATAATGGGTATAGTGCTTTGAGTGCCCCTTTAAGCAAATTAATCAAATTGTACTGCTAGGGTATAAAAGCCATCTATTATTTGTTTAATGCTATACAGTAAGATAAGGACCAGTAAGTCTTTTCTAGTTAAGTTGTTGCTTACAGGGTCTTCCTATGTTTACCGAAGACACTCAATGTGACATGTCCAATTACCTGTTTTCACTCGGTGGAAGACAATTACTATTGATACTTTCTAGATTCTCTCTCCTTAGCACTTAGTCTGAGGCCCAGTTTTACAGCTACATCATACTGAAGCCAAGTCATTGATATAACCTCCCTCGTGTAAAAGTATAAAAATCGGGGACCCGTGGAAGATCCTGTGAAACCATGGCGATTTTCCAAAGTTGATCGTATGCATGCGCAGTGAGATCACAGAGGCATCTGTGGCATGTCACAGCTGATGAGTAATTGTACATTGTGGCAGTGAAAGGGTTAAAAACCCAATTTTTTTTTTACTCACCCAATTCCAGTGCGAATGTTCCTTGGAGCTGGGTTAGTGTTTTGCCTACCCCCAAGGTCATCAGACGGAGGACCGAGCATGATGTCATCCAGTACCATCTAGGCGACCCACAGTCCGGTAAACTCCCGGATGCGCGTCTAGTGGCTGTCTAATATTTAGCCACTAGAGGCTGTCTTAGTTCTGCAATGTAAACATTGCTGTTTCTCAAAAACGACAATGTTTTACATTGCAGGACTAAGGGGGACAGGAACACTGCACCCAGACCACTTCAATGAGCTGAAGTGGTCTGGATGTCTATAGTGTCCCTTTAAGTCCTGCAGTCCTTTAAATCAGCTATCTGGGCACATGTTATATCTATTCAATGCCTGTATTGCCCCATATATATATTTAATTTTTGCAGTCTTTTTTTTTTTCAGGTCATTAATACAGAACAATTGGTATGTCATTAGTTTAGCTCTTTCCATAAGGTTATACGTCCATCTGGCACAGGAAGGGTTACAATGCCCTAATTCTCTAATCATACACCAGTTTTGATGTGTTCATGTGTACATTTCAGAACTTCCAGTATACTTAATTTCTGTAGAAAGATCTTTTGGACCAGATAAAGATACTTCTGTATGGTTTGCGAGTAGATACTAGAGTGATGACTGCAGACCAATAAATTGACAAGTCTTTTTCTTTCTTGATTAAATATTTACATTGTTAGGCAGTTCGTTTAGCCAGTCCCCTGCCCATAGAGCAGTTTGCCTGTATATACAAATTCCGTCAGGCATGGAAGCAAACCAACAATTTGATATAATGCAGGTCCGCAAAGGTCGTCAGCTACTGCGCGCAGCAGGTCCGGATTAATGGCGGTAGGTTTATATCACAACGGCTTTGATTATAAATATTATGTTATTAATTGGTAACTGACATTCCTATAATACTTCAATTAAAAAAAAAAAAAAATCAGAAATAGAAATTTCATGTTAAATCCGAGCCCCAGCTTTTCCGAGGTAGCATACAAAACCAAGTTCAAACCAAAAATTAACCCCTTCACTACCGAGCAGTTTTTGATTGAAAAATGTTAACATAACGTGTTTGCAGCAAGGGAAGAATTAGTAGTACATAAATATATATATAAAAAAAAAAAGCAAACTTAACAATTGTAATTATGTATATTTACACAATTTTTATTTTTATTTCCTGCTTTATAAAAAGTATTCGGAAAAAATGAAAAGTTTTAGACAGTAAACAGTGTCCTTTATTTTGCAATATTTCACACATGGTCTGGAATGTTAGTATAAAAGCAAAAATGCAATGTTTCTCACATACAGTAGGTATGACAAAAATATATCAATAAAATTATTAGAAATCTTGCTTAAAAAACAAAAACAAATGAAATTGAGATATCATTTTGATTTTTCCATTACAATGTTTGTAAAATATAGAATAAAATATAGAATCCGCTTGCCAGTTCTGTGCAGTTACATAAATAAAGTTCTTTTTTTTTTTAACCAACATACACATTGCTAATGAGATTCTTATAGAGGACACCAAAAACACTCTGAGTCAATACTGCACTGAAACTCCTGTAAAGCTGGGTTAAGCGTCCGCAATGTGCGCAGTTTTAACCTCTTAAGGACACATGACATGTGTGACATGTCATGATTCCCTTTTATTCCAGAAGTTTGGTCCTTAAGGGGTTAAAAAAAAAAAAGGCCATTCTTGTGAAAGTTATCAGGATGTTAACTGTGGATAGACTAGAACAATGGATGTAACCAGAAATCTATCTATAACAGGGTGACGTGCTATGGTTAATAATTATTAATTACGAAAGATCTGGAATCCCTCGCAATATAATCATTTACAGTCATAAGAAGCCAGAGTGCTATTGAGGCTATGGGACATTTGTCTCAGGCACTCCTGCCATTATTTATGGCAATGGCAGATGCCATCGTGGGCAGTATCTACAGGCTCCTGGGACAAGCTATATGGAAATCTGCCACTAATAATATATTGTATTAGATTATTAATGTGCTTCACAAGTTACATTTACCGGTATACATCTTTATAAGAATTTTTAGTCGTATGTATGATATAAGAAACATCCTATGTATGAAGAAAAGCAACAATACTTGTGAGCTTCAATACCCATCCTTACATGCATAGATTTGTACTGCCAACTGCATGTGATAAGAATAATTAGTAAATCAATCGGACCACCGATTATGAAGGGGTGCGGTGGACACTGCAGTTGTGCAATTATTTGTCTGACTACGGCAACTATTTAATATTTTTGGATGTGCTTTTGAAATGATTCAATATTTTGGATGCACTGTTAAAACGATATTATAAAATAATATATGATATAAAAAATATATATATATATATAAATAAATTAGCAAAAATATTAAAATACTTTTCAAAGTAATAAATAATTTGAAAAGCTAATCTAAAAAAATTAAATGAGAGCCTATAATGGATGTGTATGAGCTACTCGGGTAAGGGGGAGGACAGTCTGATATGACAGAAGCTGGCCCGTTGTAATGTGAAAAGCCACTGTAAGAGCCTCGTTTTTATGGATGCCAGGTGCCCTATTTATAAGTTGTCTTGATGCTCTTCAGAGTCCCTTTCAAATTACATAAATCCATTTATAATGAAAAAGTTTATTAAAGGACAGTTTCATACCTTACAGATTGATTTTGTTTATAAACACAAGACTTTAATTTGGACGTCCAGCCATCATATGTCTTCCCCAGTGTAAAATGCTGCCAGGCTTTCAGTCTCGAACTCCAGGTACCAAGTTTAGAGGTACATTTGGAATACATTGGCGTTACGTATAATTTATTGGTGAGTATCAGAGAGAGACAGATATATAGGCTGACGTTGGCTTCCTTGTTTGTAATCCCAGTTCTAGGATATTGTATACTAAAAGTACAGAAAATAACATCAGAATTTAATAAAAATGGAATACAATATAATAGAAAGATGTAAACAGTATTGAAATGTAACGTAATCTTTACAGTGTACAGGTTATGTTCTTGATCTGCTATGGAATGGTGAAGGTACATAAGACAATGGATGGATACTGTTAAAAAAAAAATGAGCAAGAACAAGGAGTGGAGCAGCCTATAAGAGAAATATTAGTTTATTAGTGAGCTTCACAAGTTACATTTATATATCTTTATAAGCATTTTAAGTAGTTTGCATGGTATAAGAAACATTCAGTGGATGAAGAACACCACCATTAGTTGTGAGCTTCTTCAGGTCAAATTCCCATCTATACATACATAGATTGGTACCGCCAACTGCATGTGATAAGAATAATTGGTAAATAAACTGATGAGGTTTAGAAGATTATGAAGAAATTGAGAAGATCCATTTAAAAGGCATACACTGAGAACATGTCTCTGGTCTTTTTTCAACCTGAAAAGGCGAGTTTGACTAAACAGGGCCCAGGATAACAAGTACACACAGAAACAATCATGACTAAACTACAGTGCCAGGAGAAGATCCCCTTAATTACGTTTCAGGCCCACTAGGGGGTCCTACACTCCCATAAGCAAGATTCACAATACTTGAAGATGCTGTCATTGTCACTGCGCATACGTGGCCCAATCATGATTTGTAATAAGGCTTCCACTTCAGAAGGTTTTGTATAAGACTAGAGAGAATGTAGGCAAGATGTGGCATTATAATTTATAATATATCATTTAATGCATTATAGGGATAATTTGTTAAAAATAAAATACGAAAAACTGCGACAGTCTGCACGAAGTGTCTCAAATGTTCAGTTATTGTTGGTCCTCTCTTTATTTTTAATGAGTGTGCAGTGCAGTGAGTGTTGGGTAATTGCGTCCAATACTTCATTGATAAAACGTGAATGAAATTATACAACAAGTTAATTTTTACATGAATGAAACTACTTGTGTTCACTGTGAAAGGTAACTCACAGAAGCCCGAGTGTTGTACAGGGAAGAACACAAAGCGGTGAAGAGCAGAAATTTTAATAAAGTTGTGCTAGGCCTCGTGATTTCTAATGGTGGCCCCGAAATGGCCCACAGTGTTTAAACATCGTTGTACAGTGCCTGGAGCTGCTGTGTAAAATAATACAACCACAAGCTCAATGGGAAAACAAACCTCAACTCTACGAGCTAGGGTAAGCTGACTTAATAACAAATAAAATGGTCCCATGTACTTACCAGAACACCAGATTACATGTCACTATCATATATTCTTTGTACTCTAGTAAAAATGTCACCTAGAAATAGATGTCACTATGTATTCTTATAAACTTGTTTAAGATGGCTGTGAGAGGCAATAAATAATTGAGGGCATGACGGCATTGTTATTCTCATATTAGATAATTTTATAAGAGGATCTAACCAAGTCTTTGCTCATACCAGGGGGTCTATACCACTTGGTAAATGTTCTTACAAAGAATTGGATAAAAATAACAATTGATGGATTGGATTCCAACAGGACACCCCATAAAATTAATGGCAAATTCTCAGAGACACAGGGAAAGGGATTTTGAAGGAACACAATCAGTGCAGCTATTGCAAGAATGTATATAAGGTTACACCGCGGTCTTTTAATTTAAATTTGAAGTCGATTTTCAATAAACTCTCTTTCTACCAGCGTTCTGCGCAGATGAGACTGTTCTAATTGGTTACACATGGGTTTAGACATGAACAGTTTACAATATAGGAGACAAAATAATCATCAGAGCTGGGAGCTCAGCCTATTGTACATATGATAACCTGCCATGGACATTTATTGTGGAGATAAGAAAACTGTGACATTAACGTTTGCTGTGGTTTGTTTTTTTCCCCCATAGGAGAATTTACTACGGAAATCTCCATGCTGCAAAATTACGGTAAAAACAGGAATAAATGGATTGTTTGTAATGACTGAAACTAATGCATATTAGCCTGTAGTTATATAGAGTTTTGGCAAGGGATGGAACAAGCACGTTAAATGATAGTTAATGGAATATTATTCCACCAGTAAATGAGAAATGTGAGCCTTTATTCCCCGAGTATAGGAGAGTAAATTTCATGTAAACAGTGACACGAAAATACAAAATGATCATAAAACCTATGAAGGAATATTACATGCAAAAAAAAACAAAATTATTTTTTAGACTCCTGCAAGAATGCCTAAGAGCGTATGTACACCTAAGGCATTTCTGTGTAAATGAGTGCAGATGAGCGACTGATGCAATATGGGGTGGGTGATGAAGTTGCAAGGAATGAGGAAAAGCAACACGAGTTGAGTGAAATAAAAAAAAAAAAAAAATTGTATGTGTCTGTTAAGGAGTTTGTATGTGTGTTTGTCAGTGAGTGTGTGTATGTGTGTTTGTCAGTGAGGGTGTATGTGCGCTTGTCAGTGTGTGTTTGTTACTGAGTTTATGTGTGTTTGTCCATGAATGTGTATGTGTGTTTGTCAGTTAGAGTGTATGTGTGCTTGTCAGTGTGTGAGTGTGTATGTGTTTGTCAGTGAGAATGTTCTTGTGCTTGTCAGTGAGAGTGTATATGTGTTTGTATGTGTGTCTGTCAAAAAAGTATGTCTGTCTGAGTATCTGTGTGTCAAGGTTTGTGTATGTGTCACTGTGTGTATCTGAGTGTGTGTGTGTGTGTATGTCAGTATGTGTGTATTGGTGTGTGTGTGTGTGTATCTGTGTGTCAAGGTCTGTGTGTGTGTTAAGGTGTGTATCGGTGTCTGTGTGTATATAAATGTGTGTGTATGCGTCAATGTTTTTATATGTGTGTCTGTGTGTTAATTTGTTTGTGTATTTATGTACATGGCATACATACAGCAATCAAACACGTATATGTGCATACATCCCAGCAATCAAACACCAACATAACATGCAAACACAATCCTGCAAACACAAACATTACATTCAAAAACCCCTGTATTCAAATTTAAAATGAAATACACAAACACTCAAATACACCCTTCACTCAAACACTCAAACACTAATACTACTTTTATTTATTTATTTATTTATTTATTTTATTCTTTATTTTTGTTGTGCACAAGAGTAACAAAAAGCCTTGGTGCGCCACAACAGCGACATCAAGAAAAATTGATAGACATTTGCAGTACAAGTCGTGGCATTAGTTTGTCAAGGCACATTTTTAGATTAATGAGATCAAAATGTCGACAGCTTAGGTTCTCGTTTAGTTTAAATGATTTAACAAGATTTAACAAGATGCACACGTCAGGTAGGAGTATTCAGAGGAGTGACAAAGAAGGAAAGTGCAGGGTAAATTATAGGCATAAACAAAGACTAGTGCAACAGATTAGGTCGTCATAGACATTAGGTATGGGTAGTCAAGATATGCTGCACTATTTCTTTTTGTGTGATATCAAGAGAGGAACACATTTAAAACAGGGCATGTTATAGTAATGGTTTACAGTACATTCAGGCTAAGCACGCATAGCTATATGAGTCAGCATAGACAGGTTTTTGATATGGTCACAGATTATACAGTTTCATGACATTTGCTAAGGTACTACATAGTATATTTGTTAACGTATATTCAATCATAGGTAAGCTATGCTAATGCAGGTACCAGGTCTTCACCAACTATACCCTAAGAACAAGATATGGCGGTGTGCCGTGTCACATTCTGCACTTTTATGGTAGTTGAACCAACGATTAATCAACAATTAATCATACGTGTAGGCAGTTAACTAGAGACATGCTGGTCTAACTAACAGAGTGCGCGCTCAGGTTGTATAACAATATTTATGCATGCTTAGGGGTAGTGTATACCACCAGGGAGCAAATATTCTATTCAGCAATGGCACAGGGTTGGCCTGGGGGTAGGACAGTCACAATGGTGAAAAGTCCTGCTGCAGGTTAGTGTGAGATAGTCCCCTCTGCCGCCATTACAGGTTTCAGGTACGTGGGAGTTTTGCTTGTTGTCAGTCGCTAGGTGGGGTGCCTGCTGTATATTTACCGCCTGTGAGAGTCCCTTCCGTAGCAGGGGTCCAGACGGATGCCCTTCTGCTTCCCCTCCCGTCGGTAAGTCCCATGGTGCATGAGCGGTTGCCGGCGGCTGATGCATTGTCGTTTCACGGTCTCCCTCTCTCCCAGCGCTGTAGCCCTCGAGTATCTAGCTTTCGGGACCTCTGCCGAAGTGATTGGCTTGGTTGCAGCCTAGAGATACTCCATGTTGTAGGGGTAGATGGTGGAGAGTCAGAAGCCGCCGCCATCTTGCAAGGTAAGGCTCGGACGTTACTTGTGCGCCAGTCTCCCCACCTCTCCAGCTCCTCTCAGTGGGGACCGGGATGACCCCCCCGGCCCAGAGGGGGGGGAAGCGGGACCGGCAAGCTGCTCTGGCAATCGGCGTGTGGCAGTTGGGAAGGGAGGCTTGGCAGCGGCCGTCCACCTCGCCCCCCTCCCGATTAGGCCGCAGCCCTCGAAGCTTTGTTCTTCCACCCTGGGGTCCAAAACTCCCGATCTCGGGGTCCGCTACCTCTCCCACAGCCGTAGGTATTTTGTAGGCTTGTCGGTCAGTAAAATAATCTGCCATTTGCAGCTTAAGAGGCCCGATTGCTCCGGAGCCTCTCCTGCATGCGACCGGTTAGCATGGCGGTCCGGCCCCGCCCCCTCCTAATACTACTTTTAAATCCGCATTTAAAAGCTAACACTACATCCAAGCACACCCCTGCACGCAAATGCAAACATTACATACAAACACACCCCTGTATCACAGAAAGTCGGGGTTAGAATGGGAAGGCTTGCAAAGGCTGTAGACAAGAGAACCGCAGCTTTTACAAGCTTGTTTTAAATATACAACCAATGGAAAAAAAAATACATGAATGTTTTAATGGGTTATATATCTACTAAATACTGATTTTTGTCTCTTTCTGTATTTGGGCAATGGAGTGTCCCTTTAAAGAATTTAACTACTTATTGGAAGACGCGATGTCTCTGACCCCACTCTGGACTAATGGCTTCTGCTTATTAAGGTGGATCATTTATAATTAGGTAAAACGTATACATATGAAAGTAAAATCCTTTTAATAAAGCCTAATCCTAAAGGCTGTAATCTTGGTTCTATTTGTTATCTTTGTCTGGTGAGTACAATACATGTAGGTAGCAGATGTCTGGAAACGATGAGTAAATAAATAACCAAATTCACCGTGAACTTGTACAATGTTTCATTTTACTCTATGTCTAGTCATTTCCTAAAATGTTTCCAATAGCAGGTCCCACAGCCTTGTCCTCAAAGGACAGTAAAGATTAATTCTAAAGTATACAGTTACACTACAATGGGTTAATACCACTAGAATCTTAAATATCTATTAATCTATCTATCTGTCTATCTATCTATCTATCTATCTATCTATATCAATCTATCTATCTATCTATCTATCTATCTATCTATCTATCTATCTATCTATCTATCTGTCTATCTATCTATCTATCTATCTATCTATCTATCTATCTATCTATCTGTCTGTCTGTCTGTCTGTCTGTCTGTCTATCTATCTATCTATCTATCTATCTGTCTATGTTATATAATGAAGGCATTTGGGGCTGCCATCAGAACACTTGGGATCCCTTACAAACCCAGTGGCTGGGCCCCCCACCAACCTATATATGCATTCTTACACATAATACCACTCGCACATGAATATAGATGATTGCTGACCCACCCATGATCCAAATTACGTAACTCGTTGCCCCTTACATAAAAGTCTAAATCATAATCAGTGGATAGGACAGTGGCCACAGCTTTATTTATGAATGCATTTACAGGCTAGCAAACATTACCAACTGTCAACCATTTGGGTGAATACCAAGCCGACAGATAACCCAACTATAAAACATGAGTCCTGCGCAGCCTGCCATTCACCATCGGCCTTCAGCGGACTTGTATTGGCAACAAACTTCAACTTGTCCTTTTATTCTGGCCAGGATATCTGCCGCAACAAGCAGGCAGCGACCACCTAAAACCTAATTGCAACCTCATGTTAAAGATGTTCAACCCTATGGGGTGAAAAAGAAGCCCGTCGCTTCGTAAAACATTAGCATTATCTCCTTCCAATTTTCAATGGCTAATGACCCCCCTCCAAAATGTTGAATAAAATGAGAAATTGTCATATTACATTTTTTACGAGTCCGCTCGAGAGTCCTACAATGAGGCAGAGACATCCAAATCGGACAAGGAACAACCTTGGACCAGGCAAACACCACATTCTTAAACAATGCTATACATCTAGCCAGATTGTGGCAAATAGAGTGAATCAAATCAATAGACCTGATCCGGCCAAGCTCATTACCCCCTAAATTAAAAACTAACACGACAGGCCCCGAATCAACAACTAAGAGAAACACATTCAGGGTACTTTTGATCTCAACACATACCCCTAATCCCTCTACAACAAATCCTCCCTAATTAAAACGGTAAACTGAGGTTCCGTCCATATGTCTGGTCCTCAGTCCGCCGAGCAGTCCAGTATATATAGGAATATCCTAAAATCCAAATGTAATAAGGAGGGGAGCCTATAAAAACAAAACAGACAATTACAAACAATGTGGCCAGACATACAGTTGAAAACACAACCAACACAGTCAATTTCCGAGAATCCTAGCCTGTGTCGCTTCTCCAGTGCGTCAGGAATAAGCCAAATATTGCAATGGTTCAAGCCCCAGTACCTCAAAACTGGACCAAAATATTTTAGTAAATTGATAATGGGTAAAACTAGACATGTGCATTTAGTTTCGGTCCGAATGTCCGAATTGACGAATTTCCGAAGTGCCGAAGTGATTCGGATTTATGAAAAGTGGCAAAACAGGAGAGGGAGGGAAAATTAGGGGAATGATGACAGGAATCTAACCCTAACCCTACTCCTAAACCTAGCCCTACCCCTAACCCTACCTCTAACCCTAAACCTAACTCTACCCCTGACCCTACCCCTAACCCTTACCCCGACCTTCTTCTAATGCTAACCCTACCCCTAACTCTCACCCTTACCCCAACCTTCCTCTAACCCTACCCCTAATCCTAGGGTTAGAGTTAGGGTTAGGAGTAGGGGTAGCTGTAGGGTAAGGGCTAGGGGTAGGGTAAGGGGTAGAGTTAGGATTAAGGGTAGGGTTAGGGAATTGCTGAAGTCCCAAAGTCCCGAATTGCCAAAGTCCTGAATTTCAAGAGTGCTGAACCGAACCGAAGTGCCGTATTGCCGAAGTCTCAAATTGCTGAAGTGCCGAACTGAACCGAATTGCTGAAGTGCCGAATTTCGAAGGTGCCGAACCAAACCAAATTTTTTGACAATGTACATCCCTAGTCAAAACTGAGGAGTCCACATGAAGACCTACGATGCTGAGGACCAAATTTGGACATATGCTTTTACAAACGAGATGGGTCAAAATTGCCCCCTGTTGCAAAAATCACCAAGGATATACCCAAACCCCATTGATCCATTTTAGATCTCCTAACCACAATCTCAAGCTTATTATTCCCCCAACAACTCATCTGACAGAAGAAGAGGAACGGTAAACAATGACAAGAGGACTACCAGATTACCTATAAGAAGAAATATGAAAAAGCAGCATCTCATAGTCCAAAAAGCACACTTCCGGCAGTACAAACATGAGCTTGGACCGCAAATCTGCAGAAACAGGCCTACGTTGGAACCTGCAAATATCACCAACTCCGCAAAATATGTGACACCACAAGCTCCTTAGTTTCTATCTTCCACCCCATGATAGGAGTCCTATTATTCACCAAACTTCCTGATTAATACAATAAATGTTGAATCAGTGGTCCCGGTCCAAATGGAATACACGCAAATTAAGAAACGGCAGACTAGAAAACTAGAGAGATCCTGGAAAATAAGCCCTATCATTAACTGACTTACAAGGCAACAAAAGGGATATGGAACCAGACCGAAAACCCATCCACGTTCACCGGCGTCCTCTCCTTTAGCTTGCCTCCTGACTTTGACAACTGCCTGTTTCTCCTTAAACACTGCACAGCAGGTTGAGAGCCTCGCAGTGGGACACTCATGCTTAAATCAGCAGTCATGGGCTGAAATCGTAGCTCGCCATCCTGGACACCAAAATCCATACTGGAGTAAACTGCCCTCACTTGCCAAAATCGCTGATCATAACGAAACCAGCTCTGCCTATGACAAACCTTATCCGCCCCCCAGATTAAATCGTTTGCAGAATTACTTACCTTTATTTCATCTGCCTCAAACCCCCATAGATTGTAAGTGTCTCTGTTAACATTCTATATGTTAATTACTTGTCAAATATCCTCCTTCGGTATTTGTGAAGCACTCTGTAGTATGTTAGTGTTACATAAAAATGCCAAAAATAATGAGCAGTTTGTGCACCTTGCTAGATTTATTATTTTTTTATTATTATTCACTAAACAACTAACTGTAGTGAATTGAAGACCAAATTTAAAAGAGACCAAAATAACTGCTTTATTCAAATAAATAAGCAATGATCCAGCGTACTGAAGATACATTATTTATGACAGATTAATTCTAACTTCTTCCACAGTACTAGTATAGCGGTCTTGCACAAAATGCTTAAAGGATCACTATAGTGTCAGGAAAACAAACCTGTTTTCCTGACACTATAGTGCCCTAAGGGAGCCCTCACCCTCAGGGTCCCCCTCCCTTGGCCCCTTCAGCAGCTTACCTTAACCCAGCGCCGGGTTCCCTCGGCACAGGTGACCTCTCCACTCCCGTCGACGTCAGCTCCCGAGTGGAGCGGAATGCGAATCCACGGCAAGTGCCACGCGCGCATTCAAACAGTCCATAGGAAAGCATTTCTCAATGCTTTTCTATGGACGTTCTGCACGCTGGATGCAAATTTCGCATCCAGCGTCACAGATGCTCCTTTAGCGGCTGTCAGGAAGACAGCCACTAGAGGTTGGATTAACCCCAAATGTAAACATAGCAAATTCTCTGAAACTGCTATGTTTACATCTAAAGGGTTAAAACCTGAGGGACCTGGCACCCAGAGTACTTAATTGAGCTGAAGTGGTCTGGGTGACTATAGTGTCCCTTTAACGTTCATGTGAAAATTCGTGCTCCTTTATCAAAAACTTTCTCGGCCACAATGTCACTTACACAAAGTACAGATTTTATTTTTTAAATCGGAAGGCTATTTCAGGAGAAGAAGAATGGAGGACCACTAGAGGGCAGTGGAGTTCTCTACTCGAACCCTCTAGCATTAATCCATTAAGTGTTCAAAAATAATTCTCTTTTATAAGTCAAACTTACACGTGTCGAAAGAAAAGCATTTCACTGAAAATAAATAAGTTTGGACAGTGACATTGTCCAGGACCTATAAAGGTGTAATCTTTCCAAAGAGACTTCATTTTAAAGGAAAACAATGAAAATCAGGACTCTTGGAAGGCATGCTATTCGCAAAAATGTGTTTTATGTGTTTAACTTAAATAGTCCAAACCCATTACACCTTGGCAAAGGAAAAAAGTCAAAATCAGAGTAAATTGAGAAAATCTTTAGCAATCAACAGTACTTTGATATTTTTTTTTATGTTACCTGATGACTATCCCTGGGGCTGATAATGTATTTTCCTACCTGCAGGATCTCTGCATATTCAATATTAAGGATATTCTAATATTCCAAACTTGCTAAATTATCACATAAATTCCCCCTCTGCTTTGTGAGCTGTAGAACACATTTGGCTAAGCCTTGAGCTTGCCATATACCTGTCACAGGGTATATAGCACAGGGTGTCAAGGAAGCTGAACTGGAATACATTTGGCCAAAAAATTTTAATGTGCTTTAAAGGGACAGTTCGGACCCCTAAATCACTTTAGCTTGCTGAAGTGTTTTATGTCTACAGAATGTGTCCTTTTATTTTAGGAAAACATTTCAAAATCAATCAATACATTTACCTAGTTACACCCCCTGGCTGTCAATCAGGTCCTTGTTTATCTCAGTGGTGCTAAACTCAAGAGGTAGCAATTGCCCAGAGCACCTGCCGAGTTGCAAATACTTCTCATTGAGCTGCTTTGGGAAGGGTGTGCCATGAGGGAGGGGGGACCAGAGGGCACTATAGTGTTAGGAATGTTAGGAAAACAGATTGTATTCCCAATACTATATGATCTATTTAAATTTGACCATTTGAAAAAATCACTTTGAATTCTCATTTTGAAATTTGAAAAGTTTCTGTTTACTAAACAGTTCATTAAGATGGAAAAGGTTTATTCACTAATTAGTGCATTACGCGGACATAAAAGGGGGTTATTCAGTTTATCCTGTATGACAGCTTGAAAAGGGTGTATTCGGTAAATAGTGCTTTGTATATAGAGACTTAAACATCATTTACTAGCCAAGCAGTACAATAATAAGATCAGAAAATGATTATTCACTAAATAGGGGATTAAGACACTTTCAAAGGGTGACTTGTCTTCTCATATGATGGTGGTGACCATGGCTGGATGTGGTGGCAGATGCTCCAATAATTGTCACATTTTGCCAAAGAATGAATGTGTAAGTTGCTGCCAATATTGGCAAACATGTCGCTTTACAAACTTTTGTGTCGTTGTATTGATTCCTTATAAACCCACAAACGAATTATACAGGTATATCCAGTGGCGTATCTACCACGGTCGCAGGGGTTGCGCCTGTAACTGTTGCTGTCACTCCAGGGAGCTGACCGCCCTGTTGACCCCTGCGACCATGGGATGGCATGACCTTTGGGCCTGCTGCACCAGCCCGGGACGCATGTTCACCAGGTGACCGCAGTCTGTCAAGAAATGCTCACTGAGAGAGAGGTACCACTGTCAGCATGGAGATGAGCAAGTACGGGAAGAGGATTGGGGAGAGTTACATGGAGAGGTTTGGGGGTGAGAATGAGACACATGGAAAGGTTGAGGGGAGGGGAGGGAATGGGACACATCACATGGAGGGGTGTGAGAGACACATGGGGAGGCAGAATAAGATGTGGAGGGGCTGGGAGGAGGAAATTAGATACATGGAGGGGCTGTGGGGGGAGATAAGACACATGGAGGGGCTGTGGGAGGGAATGAGACACATGGAGGAGCTGTGGGGGAAAATGAGACACATGGAGGGATTGTGGGGGGAAAGAGCCATATGGAGGGATTGTGGGAGGAAATGAGACACATGGAGGGGCTGTGGGGGGGGGGGAGGATACACATAGAGGTGCTTGGTAGAAGGAGACACATGGTGGGGCCTGGTGGTTTTTAGTTACACCTCTCGGTATATCTATGTGTGGACCTGCATGGATCTAATTGGTATTATGATATTTTATAGGCCGACTCTCATTGCAGCAGCCTGGCATTAACAAGCAAGTGCCTATAATCAGATTTAGCAGGAATCACTGCCAGCAATTCAAACCTTTTCATCATTTCATTGGACCATGTCATCAATGCTCACTCTGCTATTGTTTTTTTGTTTTTTTTAATATTAATAACAAGAGTTATAAAACATAAACAATAATAATAGATATTACCAGGACTCGGTAAAGTGCTATCACTACCTATTTATGTCCTCCTGGGATCTGCTCTATAGAACTGCACACAATACTCTAGGTGACATCTTACCAGGGATCTATAAAGTACTATCACTACCTGTCTATGTCCTCCTGGGATCTGCTCTATAGAACTGCACACAATACTCTAGGTGAGATCTTACCAGGGATCTATAAAGTTCTATCACTACCTCTCTATGTCCTCCTGGGATCTGCTCTATAGAACGGAACACAATACTCTAGGTGACATCTTACCAGGGATCTATAAAGTACTATCACTACCTCTATATAGCCTCCTGGAGATCTGCTCTATAGAACTGAACACAATACTCTAGGCAAGATCTTACCAGGGATCTATAAAGTTCTATCACTACCTCTCTATGTCCTTCTAGCATCTGCTCTATAGAACTGAACACAATACTCTAGGTGAGATCTTACCAGGGATCTATAAAGTACTATCACTACCTCTCTATGTCCTCCTGGGATCTGCTCTATAGAACGGAACACAATACTCTAGGAGAGATCTTACCTATCACCACGATCTAGCTTTTCAATTTCATGCTATATTGGCAAAAATAGAAACCAGCAGAAATAAATTATACAGTAGTTTAATATTAACATTCTCTTTTTGAATACCTGATAAATGTATTCTAAACGATATGGAAACTATAAAAAACGCTGGCTCCAAAATGTTCAATCTGTAGCTAATAAAGAGAACTAAACAGAGTGTCTAATAACTGACTGTTACTGCCACATCCTTCCTCTATCCTGCTGTTTAGCAGTAGGGTTTACTAACATTTTCATATTAATCGCAGATTTTCCATACTTTTAGAGCAAAACTAAATTATACTGAGGTTAAAAATAAAAAAACCTCACCAATCAATCATATTACATGTGCTATTATTTATGTCTGCTACAATTAGTATATTATTTAAGGGATAATGGTTCCAATACTTTTTTTTTTATACATTAACCCCTTAAGGACCAAACTTCTGGACTAAAAGGGAATCATTACATGTCACACATGTCATGTGTCCTTAAGGGGTTAAAGGAAGATTCAAAGAACAATAATCACTGCATCCCATTCCCTAGGTAAAAAGGAGATGAGATGAGATGATGCCTGAAATATCCTACAGGGGGATCTACCGCTGGCCTCCCCTTTCTCCTAAGGGCAGATTTTTTTAATTCAGGTCATACCTGTCAGGATTATAGTTGATCCAGCACGCAGAATAGTATAACACCTAGGACTAAGGATAACGTCTAACCGGATCTTAGAATGGCCGGACTTAACGTACCAGAGAATAGTCAAAATACTTGCTGAGGTCAGGGACACAGAATGAGACACAACGATGAGGAAAGCCAGATGTCAAGGATACCAGAAATCAGGGAAGTTGAAACAAAGCCAAAGTCAAACACCAGAAAAAACACGATCAGGAACACTCTCTCGGATAACCAGCTAGTGGAAACCACGACAGGGCACTGACAAAAAGGTAATTTGGGTTTAAGTAACCCTCTTTAGGCTGTAATTGGCTGTTTCTGACCTCTGACCCCAAAACGTTGCTTGCGCATCTATGATGTGACGTCGCATGCACGTTGGCGCCATCTTTGATGTGGGCGAAGGTAAGTTTATTATAAAATCCTGAATTGCAGAGGCCGGCGATCCTAGGAGCGTCGCACAAAACATACGGCTCAGACGTGTTTTTCATGAGCTCCTGGGTTTATGGCAGTTTTGGGGATGTTCAACCCAGCCAACAAGCCACAATACCTGTTGAATGAGCATCATCTAAGTCAGGGCTCTCACGACGAGCAAATGGAGTTGTCAATCGGCTCATAACTCCACCAGGAGCCTGAGAATCTTCGCTGCGGCCTGCTGGGGACGGAGCTGGGGAGAGGCAGTCGACCTTCCCGCTCCACACCTTACAGTGTGGTTCTGCACACAACTCTTACCCCCCCTCTGGACCAGCAGGGGCCATCCCAGTCCCCACTGAAAATCAGCCGAGCTTGTGGGGTGACACATACCATATACCTCCCTCTGTCTCCCGTTTGTTCCTGGCCTGACACGACCCTTCAAAATGGCGAACGCACTCCAAACTGCTACGGGGGCCTTGGCCCACCATGGCAGCCAACACACAGTGTTGTCACCCATATCATGCAGCGGTTGGATGAAATCTTCCAAGCCTTTTGGCACAAGCTACAGGAATGAACAAAAACCTATCCACCTCACCCAAAGGAGAAAGAGCAGAGATGCACCCTGCCAGGGAAGAGCGGACTCCCTCCGGGTAAAACGACTCAGCAAGCGATAACCCACCCTGCAATTACCCTACCTGGGCCGAGAGCACTCAGAGGTATTGCCTTAATGCACCGACCATGCAGGCTGAAGATCTCCTGCAGAAAGCAGACAATAACAACAAGATCCTCCAACCACCCCAAACAGGGGAAAGACTTGGCACCAAAGAGTCCCCAAGTATGTGGAATGCGGGTGTTGGCTCTCTCAACAGCTCGGGGCTGGAGGGAAGCCCAGCTCTGGCAAACCGATGTGGTCCACAGACTTTCACCTTGTTTAGCACCAACCTTGCCACCTACCAGGATCGGATGATCAGAACAACGGGCCCACAGAACGTGAAAGGCTCGATTACATACTGACAGACACCATTTGCCTGGTGCAATACTCCCTGAGCAACCTGTTTAACATATATGCTCCTTTTAGTGTTTATTTTTCATGTTTTCCTCACTCTACTCTTAATACATGGGTAATAATAGGGGGAGCATGGAGGGCTGAATTCAGTGGTTAAACTCGTTATAGAAACATAGAAACAGTGGTTAAACTCGTTATCCTAGATATGTTTAATTTTGTGCCAGTTATGATCTTTAGCAATAGCTAGCAAATGGCATGAGTCTAACCTATGAGATATTATACTAGGAATACTAGCCTATCTGTATGTCTAGATACTTTTTTTCTGTAGGCAAGCTAACCACAACCTACCGCTTAGACATGCATGATCAGCCGGAAGGTTATTGACTCCCACACTTGTGTAATTACATCCTATTTTTATTAACATATCTACGCTTTGCTTAGTAACTCTCTTAAAAGTCAACCTAGATTGGGCATAGGCAACCTTTGGCACTCCAGATGTTTTGGACTACACCTTCCATGATGCTTTGCCAGCATTATGGGTGTAAGAGCATTATGGGGGATGTAGTCCACAACATCTGGAGTGCCGAAGGTTGCCTATACCAGACCTAGACGTATACTGCTTAGCCCCAAAAAATTGCATGTTTTTCTCACTACCTCAATTGTTATGCGGGACGATTAGCATGAGGACTGCTGTTGGGGCACCTCAAGCGTGTTTGTAATGAGATTATGCACTGCAACACCCCCCCAACCCCCCACCCCGCAACTATCCCAGAGTTCCCAGTTTGACATGTAAATGAGTACAGACAAGCACAGTGTTTCAGACTTCATCCAACGTTTCTGCAAATACCCTTAGCAATGGACACTGTTTCATTGCAGGTTTTCTAAACCAAAGCATGGGCTATGATCCGAAAGGATCCGTAACCAGAAACCAGCCATCCTTTCACCAGGACAATGCAACCATTCGCAAAGCACACGTCGTCTCCAACTGGTTCTTTCAATACAATGACTTCAGTTTTCACAAATGTTTTGCATAAGATATAAAATAAGTGATATTGCTTAAATAAACTTGCAGAAATTTACTTCTAAGATCCAGCATAAAGCCACAGGTTTCATAATGAGCACCATCAACGGAACACCACCTCACATCAATGGGCAAAGTAAGCCAGTCTTTGGCGTTTCCTTTATAGAAGCCAAATACCATCCAATAATCCATGGGCAACCCGATTATATGTTTTTATGTAAAACCACACACAACAGTAGGAAATGGAAACTTTAAGAGACAGATGAGGTTTTTTAGCCTTAGCAGAAACAAAAGGTTAAACTGAAAGTCTAATTTCACGACTTTGACTTTACATGCTATTTCTATTAGAGTACACAATGAAACTGTAATATTACAACTACTTCTTGGGAAGCTCCAATTACCAATATATAAATATTTTCTTTAGCCTTCAAATCTTGTATCATCTTTAGACATCATAATGTAAGTCAGGTTAGCTTAGCGTGCATATCTATAAATACAAATTCATTTCTTTTTCCTCCGCTGACACTTAATATATTGTGGCTTTTAGCTCCTATACTGAGTGTCACAGATTCACAAAACCAGCTTGAGCTAATCTTTTTTATGTCTTCCTCTGAACATCTGTGCTATTTCAACCTCAAAGCATCTCCGTCACTTCTCACATACGACCAGGCGTGTGGTGTATAGTTAATCATAGGTGAAAGCCATCAGGGCTTAGAAGAGGATTAATTAAAATAATTAACAGTGATAAAAGCACCCATATTCATTTATTTCGTCTTGACGACTTCAAAATAGCTGTTTTAATGGTTGTATCATGCACCTAGCAGATCTGAGTTCTTGTCCAACTTTGTCCATTTAGGACTATGGCTAAAGTCTTCGTCTTCGAAGGAGATTTAGAAATGGTTCATATTAGTGAACCTGGATGGGTACTTGGGGCATGGCATTCATCCCAACCTTGTGAATAGCCGCTGAAATACAGTAATCAAATGCTCTTATTGTTTTTAAAATACTTATTGGTAGACATGGGGAGGTGTAGGGGAACGTTCTATAGTTAATGCTAAAAACATGGGCTTTGATATGCCAATATATATAAAGGTGGAACACCATTATGGCATTGCTGTAGTGTCACTGCGGTAAAAAAAAGCATTGTTTAAAATTTTGGTAATTATTAAAGCACCAGGTAATCTGCTATACCAGGTGCCAAGGTGCAGTAATGCTATGGTTAATGTGTTTAGGGGTACTTAGGATAAGGTGAGGTTTAGGGTTACATGGTGTTTAGAATTATTTGCCTATTGACTTTGTCTACTATCACCCTTACCCAGACGCTGCTAAATCTACCTGCATGCCCCCATGCTAAACTCTTTTTAATTATAAAACTAAGTGTATATTATCTCCCCTAAACATCTCTTTCCCTAAATGTGCTGAACCCAATATCACAACAGCATTATGGGCAGCAGAGAAAGGAGGGGTATAACACAATCTTTAACGCTCAGCACCTCTGTAAGATTATGCATTGACATTTTATTCAGGTATCATAAAAGCAGTCTATAAACAAAATGATGTGTGTGTCGTTTTTAAAGAATCTGGTAGTCAAGGGGTTAGTATGAACAATAAAGAAAATATAAACCTCCAAACAGGTTCTACAAAGTCAGTAAACCCCACACCAGACATAAAGAGGAAATAAACGTAGTTTCCAACAGTTTTTGCCTGGAGTACGGTACTTAGAAAAAAATTACATATATAAAACAAATCTTTCTCATCAATATACATCCAAGAGGATGAAAACCGCTAAGTTCCAAAGTACAGAGATGTGATTTAATCTATCAACATCAAAGAGTGATTTAAAATTCATCTAAATATAGCACAAACCTCATCTGCTAATTTTTTATTCTCTCATACGCGATGGTGATCCTGTAATTGCACTTTAAACTTCGCTCATGTTTTTCTTAGTCCGTTTTCAGCCTCTGCTGTCCACAGTGGCTTTTAATAAAACAGACCCCCACCTCTATATTAGTGATGAAGAGAGGAGATAAGGAAACGTCCCACTTTTTATGTGGTTTATTTTATGTTTTTAAATCTGACTTTGAAAAATTAATGTATATTTTATTGATGGTAGAAGATACAGAATCATTTTGCTGTAATGCAAGAATATCCATTCACTAAGAGACTGATTCATCTCCTATAGGGTGCTATTTGGGCAGAGGGGGAGCTTGGTGACGAGCTTTCCAGGGATATATATTGTGTTGGGGTATGGTCCAGGGAATGGGGGTTCTGGCTGATATTTTGTGAGCTGTGCCTCTAGGACTGTGAGAGCACAACAAGGAGCTAATTGTGTTAGTCAACACTGTTCTGTATAAATAGCTGTGTTCTGTACAATTAAGATAATTCTACCCCCTACATCTAATGTAATATAAACTATAATCACTGCCCTACAGGGGGGGAGGGTCTCCAGGGCTATATTCACTGCAGCCTGGTCTGGTGGAAGTGGCCATCAAAGACCCCAGTCAAGCTTCACCAACTCAGTCTGAAGAAGGTTCCTGGTAGCAGAGAGGAAGCTAGGAACTACTTCTTTAAACAAATACCAACAATTTCTGTAGTGCTGTACAGTAGGTGGACTAACAACAGACATGTAATTGCAACAAGACAAAATGGACGTACATTACTAAGGGTTTTTGGGCCCTGCTCAAAAGAGCTAAGATTTCTAGGAGGAGTGGGTAAAGTGACACAAGAGGTAATGGTGGGATGTATTTCATGTACGGGGAAAAAGTAGCTTTTACTGAAATAGTTTACAGTGAAGGATTAGTTTATTGGATGACACAGCGGCAGGAGAGGAAGCAGGGTGGGTTAACAAGGTGCGGGGAGGAAAAAGCTTTTGGCTGGTAGCTGAGTTCTCCATATTGCAATGGGAGGCCTTGTAATCCTTGGACTCCTTTTAAACCATTTTATATTTCCAGATGTCCTATAATTATGCTTTATGGTGTTAATGTCAAGCTATGGGAACATGTTGTAACCTGTTCAACTGTGATAGTATGCGATGTTCAGCTTTGTTTGACCTCTAAACTGTGCTTACTTGTCATGGTACTTTGCTTTTGAGCTAATCATTGTTAGTTTGGTCTTAGAGGGGAGGTTTGGTTATGTTACTCAGTGTCCATTATAATGCCAAGTTTTGTTTTTACTGCTGGTGGTTTGCTTAGTCTCAGCAGTTTTGGTTATGATGTTTAGGATATCTGAGTTGCCATATAAGTCCAGTAATGTAGGTGCAAAATCATGAGGTACTGCACTTTCTTTTCCTACATGTTTTATTGGACATAAATTTGTAGTGACAAGTGTTTGAGGGTTCCTCTCTTTATGAAGTCTACTGCATTACTGACCAAGTCCCAGTGCTGGATGTTGGTCAAGGTGCTATGTGGTTGCTATTACAGGGTTATTCACTAAGGTCAGAATAAAAGGTGAATTTTAAATTTAAGGCCAAAATCACAAAACTAGAAGCATATCTGACTCAGAGAATGTTTCCGGTTTGACTTTTTTTTTTTTTTTTTTTAAAGGAACACTATAGTCACCTAAATTACTTTAGCTAAATAAACCAGTTTTGGTGTATAGATCATTCCCCTGCAATTTCACTGCTCAATTCACTGTCATTTAGGAGTTAAATCACTTTGTTTCTGTTTATGCAGCCTGCATGAAAAAAAAAACTGGTTTCACTTTTGAACAGATGTAATTTACCTTAAATAATTGTATCTCAATCACTAAATTGAACTTTAATCACATACAGGAGGCTCTTGCAGGGTCTAGCAAGCTATTAACATAGCAGGGGATAAGAAAATCTTAATTAAACAGAACTTGCAATAAAGAAAGCCTAAATAGGGCTCTCTTTACAGGAAGTGTTTATGTTCAGGTGACTATAGTGTCCCTTTAAACCTAGAATTTGAAAATCACGTTTAATCTTCACTCTAGTGAATAACTCTGATAGGATTTGGTCATCGATCTGTAAACTTGATCTCGTTGTTCTGAATTTGGTCATAGACCTGTGGGCCTGGTCTCAGCAGAAGGTCCAGGGGACTTGCTCTCTGCTTATTTGATCTCTGTTTTTGGATTCATGGCTGTGCATTTGATATTAGCGCTGTAGAGTTGGTCTTGGTATTGGGTGAAGGTCATTGTGTTGTGGTTTGGTTTTAGTATTGGCCTTATTGGTTCAGACTTCTTTTGGAATATATATTTGCTTTTACCACGTTTAACCCATTCACATAATTCTTTTTAACAATAAAATTATAAGCTAAATATTTGACGTGAATATTTACCAGATGGATTAAGGTTTTGTGTTGGGCTGACTTAGGTCTGCCCCAAGGTCTTGTTTCCTCACATGTTTGTTCCACAGTGGGCTCTGGCAACTCTCCAATAAGCAGTTTAATTTTAGATAATAGGCTAAAACATTATTTTGGTTTGGTATCTTTGTGCCTTGGGATATATATATTTTTTGCTTTCATTTCTGGAGTAAGGACACTGTTCCATTGTTCTATACAAAACACTGGTTTCACGTCAGATGTTAAACTGTTCATAATTTTTGAGTGGATTTTGAAGGGCATAAATTGGTCATGGTCTTGAGCTCTTCTCATCCATATAATATACCACGTTCTTAGTTGAAATGTAACTGAACATTTTGCTGGCAACATATTGTTAGAACAAATACAATATTTTGCGTGGTTCTATAGAGCAGATCTTTATAAGGACATAGAGATGCAGTGATAGCTGTTTATAGATTACTGGTACAATTACACATAGAGTACTGTTTAAAGCATTTTTAAAATATCATCTAGAGTATTGTGTTAAGTTTTATAGAGCAGATCCCAGGAGAACATAGAGAGGTGGTGATAGTACGTTATAGATCCCTGGTAAGATCTCACCTAGTGTATTGTGTTCAGTTCTATAGAGCAGATCCCAGGAGGACATAGAGAGGTAGTGATAGCACTTTATAGATCCCTGGTAAGATCTCACCTAGAGTATTGTGTTCAGTTCTATAGAGCAGATCCCAGGAAGATATAGAGAGGTAGTGATAGTACTTTATAAATACCTGGTAAGATCTCACCTAGAGTATTGTGTTCAGTTCTATAGAGCAGATCCCAGGAGAACATAGAGAGGTAGTGATAGTACTTTATAGATCCCTGGTAAGATCTCACCTAGAGTATTGTGTTCAGTTCTATAGATCCCAGGAGGACATAGAGTATTGTGTTCAGTTCTATAGAGGAGGACATAGAGTATTGTGTTCAGTTCTATAGAGGAGGACATAGAGTATTGTGTTCAGTTCTATAGAGCAGATCCCAGGAGAACATAGAGAGGTAGTGATAGTACTTTATAGATCCCTGGTAAGATCTCATCTAGAGTATTGTGTTCAGTTCTATAGATCCCAGGAGGACATAGAGAGGTGGTGATAGTACTTTATAGATCCCTGGTAAGATCTCGCCTAGAGTATTGTGTTTAGTTCTATAGAGCAGATCCCAGGAGGACATAGAGAGGTAGTGATAGTACTTTAACCCCTTAAGGACCAAACTTCTGGAATAAAAGGGAATCATGACATGTCACACATGTCATGTGTCCTTAAGGGGTTATAATACCTGGTAAGATCTCGCCTAGAGTATTGTGTTCAGTTCTATAGAGCAGATCCCAGGAGGACATAGACAGGTAGTGATAGCACTTTATAGATCCCTGGTAAGATCTCACCTAGAGTATTGTGTTCAGTTCTATAGAGCAGATCCCAGGAGGACATAGAGAGGTGGTGATAGTACTTTATAGATCCCTGGTAAGATCTCGCCTAGAGTATTGTGTTCAGTTCTATAGAGCCGATCCCAGGAGGACATAGAGAGGTGGTGATAGTACTTTATAGATCCCTGGTAAGATCTCACCAAGAGTATTGTGTTCAGTTCTATAGAGCAGATCCATGCCTCAACCATCCTGATTTTGTCAGTACAGTGCCGGTTTGCAGGTCCACCAATATTGCTGTACGGTGACGTAGTGGTGGGCGTAACATAATATGGCCATATGGTGTAACACTATCCCTACATTTGTTTGCTAAGACAAAAAAATTTAAGTAACCTCATAAGATTTAAAACTGTATTTGTGTGTGTGCACTCTTGGGTAATCTGTATTTTGTACAGATCAGTTGTTGACTGCTAACATGTATTGATTATATTCTGACCCTCAAAAACCCAATAGAGCCACAACAGTCTAGTGGTCTGGACGGTCCATGATGGTGGGTCCAAGCTGATATAAAAAAATGGTATACATTCCTTTTGTAATGGCACAAGTGACCTATCGCTTGTTTGAAATTTTCATAGGGCAAACTTTTACGATTTATTCAGTCTTCGGTGTATATTTTATTCTTTGCATTTAATTCCATTAACAGTTCAATGTAGACATATATGAGCCTCAGTTTTAGTAAGTAATACTATATTTTGACACCGGAGTGTATTGTTCTTAGAATGTGGAGTAAACTGATGTTTTTTCAGATACCAAAATGTCGCATGCATGCACTTCGTACCAATAAAATGTTTATAACAAACCTGCAGTTTGCATTGTCTACAATACTAAATGGAATTGCACTGCGATATAGTTTAAACAAAAAATGCACATAAGCATTGTTTTATGTTTGATACACTTTAATATATATTTTTTATTTTGGAGTAAGAGGTTATGAGGTTATTCTTTCAATATTTTTGCACCATTGGAAATCTTAAAACATTGAAGTAAGTTGTCATTAAAATCTAACCGCTCACCACTGGGCTGTCTATATGTTTTCCAATGAATGGCCATGTATAACAAAGTAACGCTGGTCTTGCTCGCAGGAGGTAGCGGCAGAAACAGCAGCATAGACCATTAAAAAAACATTTTTTTTTTTAAAGTGTGCAAAGGAAGACCCATACACCAGATAAACAGATTCTATATTATTTATTATTAAGGTCCCTCCATGCAAAATACAACAATGACAATTTGGAGTGTAGCCATCAGAAAATGAACCTGGACCTCAATTCAAAATAAAACGATAACACAATATCACAATAAGAATGTGATCATAAGTGAAAATTGAAATACAAATAAATCAGAGAAATATGCAATGAACAGTTGCTCCTTTCCATAAATGGTTTACTACTGCATTGAGGTAGAACCCTCAGGTGCTGAAATATAGCATTGCATACTAAAATTAAGCATAATATATGTCTACATTGAACTGTATATTAATGTAAATAAATTGCAGAGTATAAAGTATACACCGAGGACTGATCTAAAACTTAAAAGCTTTCACTTATGGGGGCGGAGCCTGGCACTCAACCGGACCGGACGCCATTTCTCCCAGCTCCGCAAATCTAACTTATAATCCTGACAATATCTCGGTGATAAGCAGCCATCCGACATTGCAAACGCCATAAACAGCCCGGGGACACCCCGCTGAATCTACAGATGCCCTTCCAGTACTCCCCGAAACATCTGAAGGCAAAATGCAAAACCGGGGCCTACCACAAGCCTGCATACCGCGACCTCGAGTATCTCTGGGGCGGGGATCCTGACGAACACGCAGCGGAGCTGTGGTCACCCCAAACAACGCCTGCCAACACATCCATGGGGCGCAGAACTCAGAAACCCACCCCCGGTAATGTACCCGAACAGAGAGACATTGGAGTCATGCTCCAACGACAAACCTCAGCCACTATGGCGGCCTCCGACCACCCACCCTCACCAGGGCCTCCCCACACAATTGCCCCTGCAGCACCCCAGCTGCAAAGCCCGAAAGAAAACACACAGCCACAGCCCACAGCCTCTGTTAGCAACTCTGAGCCTGCTACCAAACAGGACCTCCAGATCCTATCTGCTATGCTACAGGACATTCAGGGCCTGCTGGCTGCTGACCTGCCCATTCTAAAATCTTCCATGCAGCAGCTCACAGGCAGACTGGCAGCCACAGAAGCAGAGGTCAAAGAGCTCCGTCAAGACACCTCTGACATACAGACCTCTATTGCCCAACTACAGGCAGCTCAACAGGCTCTATCAACACAAGTGGCAACACAGAAGGACAGGTACCGCCGCAACCATATTAAAATCAGGGGCATACCAGCCACCATACCTCAGGAGGAACTACCACACTATGTAAGACGCCTACTAGCCACAGTGTTGCCACCCGCCACCGCCAAAAAAGTAAATATCTCGGGGATGTATCGCCTACCGACATCTAACGCTACCAACACTACAACACCGGGCGATGTCATACTCCGCTGCGCACTACCTCACGACAAGGGGCAAATAATGACGGCGGTAAGAAACAAGACCCCGATTACATTTGAGGACTCACAATTGTCCTTTTACCAGGACTTATCCAAAGCCACCCTGCAGTGGCGAAAATCCCTGGCCCACGTCACGGCCCAACTACGGGCGGCAGGAGTGCCCTACAGGTGGGGACCCCCACGAACACTTCTTATCACACACAAAGGGACTATCCGTAAAATAACCACAGGGACTGATATTCCTGCGCTCATTGCAACTCTGGATATACAGGAGCCGACGGGCCTAAATCGCACCCACGGATGGGACCCATCCAATGTGACACCATTTGTGCCGCGAACTGCAAGCAACAGCCAGCTGGACACCTGACTGGCAGAGACATTTCTAGACCGTCCTAAACCCATTGAAGGGTCTTACTCAACCAGCAGCTCTAAGCTGCACAGTTGCAAAGTTGCAAAAACCCTAATGCTGTGATTTTATTTGCTTATTTTTTCCAAATGTTGTTATACATAATTCTTTTTCTTTTTTATATGTTTACCAATGCAGAATCTCCCACACGAGGACACGATCTTCGTATTGCACCAGGCAGGAATAGGGAGATTAAGCATTCTACCACATCACCAGGCACCCATAAAGTGATGCCTACTATAAGCTTAGTCCGGTTCTTTTTAGCCACACATGCACAAATACTGAATCATTCATACCCCTCTCCCCCCGCTACCCCCTTGGTTAGGGGCAACACCTCCACCGAGAGGTCGGCCTTACACGAAGGCAAACAGCTCCCCCTCCCTGAAAAGACGAGGGCACAACTCACACTACGAACACCCCAACGCGGAAACCGATGCACGTAACTTTAGACCTATACCTAGCCCCGAGTTTACATTTAAATTCAGCTAGATCTCAAACGGTGATATCACCTTTAAATATTCCCTACAACGTGGTTTTCCGCATTACTCGACATACTCAATTGCAGCGCCCGGCTTCTATATTGGCCTTTAAAAACACGCACCTACAGACTACATGCAGGTTCATCTAAAGGTCTGATCTCATACTCACCAGAAAGCTGTAACCGACTCACCACCTTACCTTTACATCTATGTACCTCATAATCATAGTCAGTGTGAAACCTAGGAGACTACACTCCTCACTTACCTACACCCAACACACTGAACACCACTATTCCGTTTTTTCTTCCCTTTTTTAAAAAAAAAAAATGTGCAGCGCTCTCAACATGTATAATTTTATTGCCTGATACAAGATGTAAAGCTCTTATTTGACATGTATACGTTTCATATGTCCTCAACAATGCACAACCAAAATAAAGAATTAAAAAAAAAAAAAAAAAAGCTTTCACTTATATCACCTTGGTCTTACCATCATGGACCATCCAAACCATCAGGCAGTTGGGGTTCTATTGGGTTGTTGAGGAACAGTATCTAATCAATACATATTAGGTAGCCACCTAGCTGAGATAGATTACAAATCCTATGATATTGTGCCAAAAAACTTCAGAAGCCTTTAGATAACGAGAAAATAAACATATGCTCAACAGTTTAGGCTTTATCACAAACACATCATTTACAAAGGTTCAATGGATTTACAAGTATATATATTTTAGATCCATTTGCATTTGTCATTTAATTCTCCAGTGTTTTTCCTTTTTTTTTTCTTCTAACCGCGCACAATATATTAACTTCCATTGGCTCTTTATTCTTTGCCTCATCTGACACAGTGGTGGATCCAGAGCCCAATCTTGGGAGATGTTACCATATCATGTAATGGTCATTTGATACGTAGTTGAAGAATTTGCGGTTCGGGGCGTCGTGTGTCTCTCCAATTCTTTTATGTCTGCTGTCTGTAGAGTTCAGTACTACTACTATCCCAGTACTCTTTTATCTATATATAAATATTTACATCACAACCGAAAGGACAGCTGCCTCTACAAACAGAATCGTCATCCATATTGTTTGATTTATTCCAAATCATTTTCATGTTGTGGATTCCACTGGGCAGCTGTCTGACAACGACACAAAATGTAGAAATCACAGGTGTGTTTGCATTGCTTGTTATTTCTGGAAAGCATAAGTATAAAAACACAAGAATTTCTTCAAAATGTCCCTTCGGGCCTAAAGCAGACATGTCACTGTTAATACATGGTAAAATAATTGTAATTCAAAGGATCAGATATGTTGTCTTCTCAGGAGAGGTAAAGGCATTTTACGCTTCCATTTCCAGCCTTGCTTTGGGAGAAGGCATGTGTTTCTCTAAATTGAAAGGCAGAACTTGCTTTGCAAAAAAAAAAACCTTGTCTTTTATAAAAATTGGAAGACATGAGAGTTTATTCACTAATTGCCTAATTTGCAGCTTAAAATTTCTTCATCAAACTGATGTGACTTTTGATCCCATGTGAAATGTGGTAAGAGAAAGGCGTTAAAGGGTTCTCTAACTCTTTTTAACAAACTTTTTATTTTTTTTACCTTATAATGCTCTATTGGGTATTATTAGGTAGGTCCCTCCCCTTTAAAACAAAAAAAAGTAAAGTAACTTACCTTAAATCTAGCACCGCGCAAAGCTCCCTGTGCAGCTCTCCATGCCTCCGTCCGATGTTATCCCTGCCCTTGTCAGGTCCAATCAAATAGTTCTCATAGAGAAATGTTTCTATCATATTATCCTTCTTTATGTCTCTATCCATCCAGCTTTAAATATATATCCATGTTTTATATATTTTGTTCGTCTGTAAGTTCATCTTTATATATATATATTTTTTTTGAGCTGTCCGTGAGTCTCTCTTTAACAGAAAAGAGACGGAACCCAGTTGCAAGTTTAACTCTCGGGGGACCCACAGAACTGTGCAGAGATGGATATAACTAGAAATGGCCCAGCTGGAGACATGAGAAACAGGACTTTGAGCAGTCTTGAACTGACAGAGGTAAGCAGAAATGACTGGAAGAATGGGTAAAAAGAAAAAGCTCAGGGACATCCTAATCCATTAAGCCAAGGTGTTCATCAGAGTCACATATCTCTACAGGCTTAGCCTTTGCAGTTCTTAGAGCTGCTGGACCTAGATGATCGGTTTCGTGCAAGAGTGACACCAAACACTGCAGAAAGCTAAAGCATGTTTAGAATGCTAGCGGTAGAACCCAGTGGATTGCTGTAACCTGAAGTTCTTCCCCTGTGAAGCTACATCAGCTGGTTATCTGGGACACAAGCACTGTGTGTTGAAGCAGGATAGAACGAATTAAGTCAAAAACAACCTGCTGCTTACGAATCCAAAATCCTAAACCTATACCATGAAAGACTAAGAAGTCATTTATGTCCTTGCCACTACTTTTTAGTGATGCCACTACTCTTGACCATGCCTATGGTAGGGTAGGTTTGTTCTCTGACTACAGCTAGTGACTGGGAGCTACAGGCTACTGCTACTGAAAGCCAGTCACTAAATAGCAGATAACGGCTATCATGATTTTCTACGGAAGCCACCAACCACTACTTAGCAACTGTTTTCTGACTGATTTCCAACCCTGTCACTACTGATTACCCTAACCTAAAAAAGTGAATGACAAGGATACTGGTTTAATGATACCTACATCTCTATACATCCCATTAAAACAAAAACTCTTGTTTCAATTTGGTCTCTAAGTTTTACCACCCAGCTGTTACTTGGCAGTCACCACTAGAGTTACAGAATTAAGTGCACATACTCAGGTGTGTATTTTTACCAGCAAGCCACTAATACGAGAGTGGTTAGTTTCTGTAGTGGCAACTTTTGATAGCAATAGGCTACACAAATTGGCAACTAGGTTGGAATACTGGTAGTAATATGTAGTCACTACAAGCTGATGACTGTTGTTGCAGCATCAATTCACCGACAAGGTTGAGTTGTGTAGAAGCACCACCATAGAAATAGCATGTGCCTTCTAGAAAGTTCCAGCAAACATTCGCACATTTGAAAAATAAATGTGTGTTCACAATAATCTCGATGGTCCTCGCTCTATATATATCTGCTTTCCTGAATGATTGTCACGTTCTGTTCCTGGTTGCGGACCATTCTGGTAATGGCTTCTGGTATCCAGTACTCCTTTTGCTATTCTTGTTTAATATTTCTTGGTTTTTGGTTTTCTATTCTGTGTCTGGTTTTCTTTATGCTGGGATTTCTGGGTTCATTCCTATAGTTCGTCCCTGGATTTCCCAGTCTCCAGGTTTCCTTTAAATGTTTGTTTTATGTGCCACACCCTTATGTTTCCAGCTTTCATTATGTGTTGGAGTTCCTGCAGGCAGCGGCTCAAAGCTTCTGTCCTTTCTTGCAGGTAAGTGCTATATATGTGTTCTTAATCTGTGGTTGTTTTAGCATACATTAGGCAGTGTAGGACCTGCCAGATATGGGGTACATTGGCGTTGTTGGCAGGCTTATGCAATGTATGATCATATAGTGTGACTAAACCCCCATGATTTCCATATGTAGTACTTAGTTATTTCTCCTCTTGTTTTGCCTATGTTATCTTGTCGTGTCTTAGTTTGTATATACCTGTCCATGTTCGGCCCTGTCGTAATGTCAGGATCGGGACAGGGATCCAACACGCAGAGTACAAAGAGTGGAAAGGTACGTATACCGGGCCTTAGAATGGCCGGACTAACGTACCGAGAGTAAAGAATAGTCAGAGACAAGCCGAGGTCGAGGGAACGAGAAGACAGATAAGCGAGAGACAAGCCGGGTCAAGGGATAACAGAGAAGCAGGGTAGTACAACGAGCCGAGTCAAAACCAATAGAGCAAACTAGAATACCAGAGCACTGAGTGACTAGACAAGCTAGAACCACGACAGGGCAATGAGCTGAAGTAAGGAGTAAGCTTAAATACCCTGGCTCTGGATGGAAATCACGCCTCTGACAAGTACCGATTGGATATCGGACACTTGAGTGACAGATTGCTCGTGCTAGCGTCATGACGTCACGTATTGAGCGTCCTGCTAGAAAAGGACGTGGATTCCTCGCGGCCGGTGTTTAAGTGACTGGATGAACCGCGAGGAACGGAGGAAACAGCTCGCCTGGACGGATACACCACCAAGTCTCTACCTCCCTTAGAGGTAGAGGCCTCAGGTACCCTGACAATGATTAAGAGAACGATGTCAGATATTACCTTTGCAGAATTTGAGTTTTATTGCACAGCAAACAATGACCCCCGTTGTATTTCGTTGCTCATTGCCCTTCTACATTGTCCTTATTTAGGCTGAAACCTGCATTTAACCTTCCTGATTTTTGGAGCACTTCTAAACATATCAATTTGAAAAATTGCAATGTCAAGTTTATGGGACATGATGTAATTTATATCATTAAACATTCCTTTAAATAAAAAAAAAAAATACACATATTGTGAAGTGAAATAATTCCTTGCTTGAATAGGCCAGGGACATCTCTTATCAAAGAGTAATTGTACATTAAAGTCAATTAGTTCTTATGGTTAAGGTCCAACACTTTTGTTCCTCTAAATACAATCCTCCGTCTGTCAGCAGCTAATTCAAAGTATGGATTTATACTCCCGGCAAAGACAGTGGATAATTCATTGGGCTTGTAAAATTACATTTGAGCATCCATATCTCAGCCAATGACTGTGGCCCATAGCATACACAAAAACATGGTCCTTTATAGCCATCTAGAAATTACATTCCAATAATTCAATCAATCATCAGACTGGTTTTAGCAAGAATCAAAATATTAATCTGGTGGGGGGCGTGGCCTGATGCCTGAAGCGAGCAGACGTACTTTCTCTGAGCTCCGGCAATCTGAAGCAAAAAACGCAATTATACTGCACATTTCACGATAAAACTACCCTGATTCCGACCACAACAAACATGGGACGGAAAACCAAAAAGCAGAAACCCGACAAACCTCGGATGGGGATGGATATCGGCGATATGCTCCGCCAAGTACTCGAGGCGGCAAGGCCCAAGATGGGCGACTATCTGGACGAAATCTCAGAATCCTCGGATGAGGACCTGATGTATGGGGTACCTGCAGCCACTCCACACCGGGAACCCGTCCCGCAACCATCAAAGAACCCAGACTCCCAACCGGTCACGATGGGGGCACTGAAAGAACTACTCACAGGCCTCCAAAAGACTCTCCAGGCCGATATGGCCTCCCTCCGCACGGATATCACAGGCCTAGTAGGAAGGCTGGGCGCGCTGGAGACCACCTCGGATGCTCAGACGCAGAAAATTGCGACTCTGGAAAGCATGGTGAAAGATCTCCAGAACCAGCAAGCTAACACTGAGAAAAGGTTTGCCGCCCTGGAGGACCGAAGACGGCGTAAAAACCTCAAAGTACGGGGAATACCAGAGGAAACCCCGGAGGCTGAACTACCTCATGTGGTAAGGCGACTGCTGACAGCGCTGTTGACTCCCAAGCACGCCAAGACCGTCACCCTGGATGGTGTATTCCGCATACCGAAACCGAGGACAGCCCCGGCGGAGGCCTCAAGGGATTTGATAATCCGCTTTCAATCCATGAAAGACAAAGCGGCAGTGATGGCGGCCCTTCAGGGCACCAACCAATACTCCTTTGGGACATGGGACTTACGTTCTATGCCGATATATCTGGGAGCACGATGGAGTGGAGGAGAACGCTCCAGCCCTTAACCGCCCTCCTCAGGAACCGCAACATCCGATACACCTGGCGGACGCCCCGAACCCTCTTGGTCACTCAAGACAAAACTACCTACTCCATACGAGAACTGCCTGAAGCGGATCCCCTGCTGGAGGCTCTCGGCCTCACAAGAGATGGTCTGCGTCCTCCTGCACCGGTGAAGGCCCCAGCGGTAATGCGCAGATGGGACCCCACCAAAATCACCCCATTTGTCCCACAGGGTGCGACAGCCAGTGCCGGCGCGGCATCAGTCACTTAAGACTTTCTCTTGATCCGTACTGTACCGGGACTCTTACCAGCCAAACCCAGCAAACCCCTGCACAGTTTGTTTGATCCACTCCTTTCCCATGTTTAATTTGTTATTATTTAATTTGTTGCTATACACAAATACTTGTCTCTGAGGCAATGATAGTCACTACAAAGCCTATAACGTACTTACCCAACATAAGGCAGCCTACATTCACTCAGGCGCATAGACTACAAGGCCAACGCTACCCCCCGCCTCTCATTATAACACTTAGCCACATCTTATGAGCTCGACATGACCTGATCCGGAGGGGCGTAAAACCTAATCTTAGTTGACGTACCTTTTACCAAATAAGTGTTCTCATCCTATACATAACAGTCTGCCACATCTGACATTAGCCAGAGGAAATACTAACGTCCTGACGAGCAACCCAGATAGACGAGCCCACAGTTACCACTATAATCACTGAAGAGCATCATTTGAGATAGCACTACCTATCAGGGGCCCGCAGGGAATAGTCCCACAATAAATGCTCCCAACCCAACACGTTAATTCATATGACACACTCTTATTGGGGGACACAACTGTCGACAACATTCTACTGCTCTGTTATGGTATTATTTCTTTCTGTTTTCCCTTTGCTTCTTTTTTATGTTTAATTTCATTTTATCTGTGTGTTCACACTACACGGGCAACTCAGAGGCGTAATGTAGTCAGGCTGTTGACAACCAGTCAGTTCACTATTAGTCTATAGCTCAGATCTTCCTGCCTCGATTATTATGCCTATAACTAAAAATAGTGCGAGTTCTACATGCCAATGTTGAGTTTATCCTTGTTACTATGTGACTGTACGCTGTTGTGGCATATGTCTTTACAATGTACCTAACCGCACAACAAAAATAAAGAATTAAAAAAAAAAAAAAAAATATTAATCTGGTGGTTGGTAGCACCTACTAAAAGAGGCGTGTTGGGGTGAGGGGCAAACAGGGGTTACAAGGAAAGTAAAAAAGATAAAATGTAATTCCTATACCCATACCTAGAAAAATTTAACTTGGTTATTTACTATAATAAGAAACCAGGGTGAATTCAGAGTGATTTTCAAATTTGAGGTCAAAATAGGCACCCTGGAAAAATTATCTAAATCAGCTGTGCTCTCAGTTTAGCTAGTCAGAAATTTGAAATTCACTTTGAATTTACACTTAATGTTGCTAATGATTAATACATTCCCAAGTTGAGATATAAAATATTTATTAAGCTATTGGAGACAATTAGGTCCTTTTTTTTCTCTTTACAATAGATGTAGTTAAGTTGATTTAAATGTTCATGCTTCTGATTGGTTGTAAAATGATCATTTCAGCTTGAGTACGTAGCTGATTTATCAGATTAAAAATACATATTTGAACACACTTGTCATCGTAATATGTTTTGTAGTAATGGATTTGCTAATTAAGCACATAGCCAGTGTCAGTCACAATAACAAGCCATGAAAACGTAAACACTGGGGAAAACAGTGCAAGGATATGAGTCAGAAGATGAGACATAGAAAACATCAGGATCTCGGTTATCATCCAAAATCAATACACAGCCTCTTTTAGATTTGAGAATGTTTCACTGAAGAAGAGAACCTTTAAGAGCAATTAGCCAGATTTTGCATTTAAAGGGATCCTATAGTGCCAGGAAAACAAACCCGTTTTCCTGGCACTATAGGCTCCTGGAGTGCCCCCCTCCCTCGAGACCCCCCTCCTGCGGGGCTGAAGGGGTTAAAACCCATTTCAGCCACTTACCTGAATCAAGCTCCGATGTCCCTCGGCGCTGGGTCAAGCTCCACCCAAGTTCCTACCACGCCGACATCAGCAGGCGGGGGAGACCTAATGAGCATGCGCGGCAATGGTCGCCCGCACACATCAGACCTCCCCATAGGAGATTTATATGGTACAAATAGAATAGGGATCCAGCTTGTATCACTAAAATGCAAATAAAAAATACGACATAGCGTAATATTGTTGCAGCCTAATTAGTTGCCCGGTAGTTCAAGGTTACACTCACAGATTTGTAGTATATATTGAGCCTTCAGGTTGCCACCCCTGTAGATAGGGGGGTATATCCTACTGATTGTAGTAACACCAATCTGGAGACCAAGAAGTTTACACTCCTCCAATGGTTGAATGTAGAAAGCAGTTGATTTATTGGCATATAATAAAATAAATAAATAAAAAAATGGTCCTACGCGTTTCGTTCCCTTTAGGAAACTTCCTCAGGGACCACAATTAAAATATGTACAATTCATACACTACAAATGCTAACAAGTGTATCCATAAGCCTATTGCTTCCCTCCCTTTCCTCCCCTTAAATACAATAAGTACTGGAAGTCCATTGGTGGTGTAGTGGGCGTGCTCTCATATTCCTCTTCTATTGGACTCCTTGTCCGTCGGTAAATTACCTCCTTCAGTTGTCTCAGCTGTTCTAGTAGTCGTTCCGTTTTTTCGCAGCAATTTTTTGGCATCCGTTACCGATGACATGCTTCCTGTGTGGATAGGCGTCTTCTTTCTATGACGCACTTCCGTGCGTTCCACCTCTTCATTAAACCAATATGGCCGTGCATTCCATTTTCTTCTATTATTGAAAGTTCTTTTATTGCCATCTGGTGGCCGCTTCATGCATATGCACTTCATGCATATTACCAATGTTTTCATTACATGCAAAGAAAAACGCCAGAATTGGTTTAGCAGTTTCATCATGCAGTTAGACATTTAAACTTTATTCCCATTATATTCATCAACAGACAATAGTCCAATTTAGTTGTTATATTACCAATTTAGTCTATAAAATAAATAGTATTTATTCTATATTTCCCATTATTATATTTATTTTCTTATTCTTTATATATATATATGATTCTATGGACCTTGTATGTTGGTGTATATTTTGGGCTTCACATCGCACCTGCATCACCCCAATTCTAAAATTCAAGCTGAGTTTATTTAATTCCAATTATTGAGAAAAGTAAATGAGAGGAAAAAGTTTTTTTTTTTCCTTTTGTACATATTTCTATTTTTTTTCAAGAATTATTTCTTAATAACTTTTTAGGAAATGCTACATATTTACTTTATTATATAATTTATTTATAGAAAAAAGAACATTTGAAATCTTATCATTCTAATTTTATTTTATTTTTATCTCACTTCAATATAAAAGAATCCTCAACATAAATTTGCCACCTTAAAAAGGCTTTTTTACTCAGGAATATATATATATATATATATATATATATATATATATATATATATTGTACTTATATTTTTTAATTTCTTAATTTTATCCCAATCTATACATTAATTCAAAAAACACACCAGATCTATATCAACGTTTAATCCTGCAAGCGCAAGAGTCTGTAATTTGTGAATCCAGAATGTCTCTGGGCTAGTTTTTGCTCTCTATTACCACCCCTCCAATGTGGGGGAACACTTTCTATTGCTATGCATATCAGTTCCTTCAAATTAAATGCTGGACATGAGTTACAATGAACTGGTACTGAATGGGACAATCGTCCTTTTTTAATATTATTAATGTGTTCCATTGCTCTAATTTTAAAAGATCTTTTTGTACGGCCAACATAATGCTTGCCGCACGGACACTGCAGTAAGTATACCACATGGTCCGTGAGGCAATCAATCTTGGTTTTAATTGAAAAGGTTTCATTAGTTATCTTACTGGTAAAGTGTGTACCTTTACCTACAGTTATTGTTGAGCACGCTTTACATCTCTTACATCCTTTAAAGCCCTTTTGTCCTTTGTTTGATTCACATTTTTGTTTTATGGCATAACTTGGAGCTAGAACGTTTTTTAGATTTTTTTTTGTTGGTTTCTTTGGTAGTATCTCTCCCAATAGGGGATCCTCTAATAAAATTGGCCAGTGTTTTTGTAAACTTTTTTAAATTTTTAAATGATCTGTGTTATATTGAGTAATGAATGCAGTACGAAATTGTTCTCCTTTATCCTCAAGTTTCCGATTATCCATTAATAGTTCATCCCTACTTTTCCCTGACATTATTCTGATTTCTTTTTCTATTGAGTTTTTATTATAACCCTTTTTAACTAGTTTTTCTTTTACATGTTGTGCCTGTTGTGTAAAATCTTGTAAATGGGAACAGTTACGTCTCACCCTTGTTAGCTGTCCTTTTGCTATCCCTCTCAACCATGGTTGGTGGTGGCAGCTTTATTTGTGGACGTAACTGTTCCCATCTGTGGGTTTGAAGAAGCATTTAGTCTTTATTTCTTTACCTTCACCAAACAAAGTAATATCCAAAAAATGTATTTCTTTTTTATTCCAAACTGGTGAAAACTGTAAATTGTACTCATTCTGATTTAAATAATCTACGAATGACACAAAAGAGGAGTGTGATCCCCTCCAAACTATTAAAACATCATCAATAAATCTCTGCCATAGGACCAGATTCGCCACCCAGTCATGGTTACACCACACAAAGAGATCTTCCCATCTCCTCATGTAGGTGTTGGCATAACTGGGGGCAAACCTGGTACCCATGGTAGTGCCAGTGATTTGTAAATAAAAATCTCCTTCAAAGAAAAAATAATTGTGCTCTAAAATAAATTGAACCGCATCTAGAATGAATCTTTTCATATGATTTGATAAACTGTGATCACTATCCATAAAGCGATTAATCGCCTCCAATCCTAGATGATGACTAATCACCGTGTATAGTGATGCCACATCCAATGTGGCCCAACTATATTCCTCTTGCCATTCTAAATTTTCTACTTCTTGTAGGAATGACTTGGTGTCTTTTGTATATGACAGGGCTTTTTGGGCATAGGGTTGGAGGTATGAGTCAACGAAAGCAGATAGATTAGCTGTTATGGAATCTATCCCACTGATGATTGGTCGTCCTGGTGGAGTATAAACATTTTTGTGAATTTTGGGGATAAAATAAAATATTGGAGTCGTGGGATATCGGTTAAATAAAAATGTTAAATTCTTTTGGGAGATAATTTCATCAGTTATTGCTGTTGTCAACAATTTTTCCAATTGGGTATTAAATAATGTGGTAAGGTCACTATCCAATTTTTTTTATAGGTTTTTGTATCTTTCAAGATATTATTACCGTATATACTCGAGTATAAGCCGACCCGAATATAAGCCGAGGCCCCTAATTTTTCCCCAAAAAACTGGGAAAACTTATTGACTCGAGTATAAGACTAGGGTGGGAAATGCAGCAGCTACTGGTAAATTTCTAAATAAAATTACAGTAGATCCTAAAAAAAATATATTAATTGAATATTTATTTACAGTGTGTGTATAAAGAATGCAGTGTGTGCGTATGAGTGCAGCGTGTGTGTGTATGAGTGCAGCGTGTGTGTGTATGAGTGCAGCGTGTGTATGAGTGCAGCAAGTGTATGAGTGCAGCGTGTGTGTGTATGAATGCAGTGTGTGTGTATGAGTGCAGTGTGTGTGTATGAGTGCAGTGTGTGTATGAATGCAGTGTGTGTATGAATGCAGTGTATGAATGCAGTGTGTGCAGGGCCGGTGCAAGGATATTTGCCCCCCCCCCCCCCATATGTCCTGACCTCCCCTCCTCCTCCCCTAGTGGTCCTTATCCCCCCTCCCTCCCATAGTGGTCGTTATCCCCCCCTCCCTCCCATAGTGTTCCTTTTCTCCCCCCCTCCCTCCCATAGTGGTCCTTATCCCACCCCCTCCCTCCGATAGTGGTCCTTATCCCCCCCCCTCCCTTCCATAGTGGTCCTTATCCCCCCCCCCTCCCTCCCATAGTGGTCCTTATCCCCCCCCTCCCTCCCATAGTGGTCCTTATACCCCCCCCCCCCCCCACACAGTGGTCCTTATATCCCGTTTTTTTATTATTATTATTTTTTTATTATTATTTTTTTTTATTATTATTTATTTTATTTATTTTTCGTCCCCCCTCCCTGCTTGATACATGGCAGGGAGGGGGGCTCTCCTTCCCTGGTGGTCCAGTGGCAGTTCAGTGGGGGGGAGAGGGGGGCTGGCAGAGAGCGTTACTTACCTGTTCTGCAGCTCCTGTCAGCTCTCTCCTCCTCTGCGCCGTCCGTGCAGCTCCTTCTATCAGCTCACACTGTAAGTCTCGCGAGAGCCGCGGCTCTCGCGAGATTTACACTGGGAGCTGACCGAGGTGCTGACCGGACACGCAGAGGAGGAGAGAGCTGACAGGAGCTGCAGAACAGGTAAGTAACGCTCTCTGCCAGCCCCCCTCTCCCCCGGTCTGTATTATGGCAATGCAAATTGCCATAATACAGACCTTGACTCGAGTATAAGCCGAGTTGGGGTTTTTCAGCCCAAAAAATGGGCTGAAAAACTCGGCTTATACTCGAGTATATACGGTACTTTCCTTAAATATATTCAATATATTCAAGATATTATTACTTTCCTTAATAATATTCAATGGACATCACTACTATCTCTCCCCCCCCCCCTTATCTGCTTCTTTGATGACTATATCTACCCGTTCTTTCAAAGTTTTAAGAGTTTCCCTTTCAATTTTTGTTAGATTATTATTATGATGTTTTGGGTTTCTATTAGACCCTAATGCTTTTTTTATTTCTTTATCCACCATATTTTCAAAGGTCTCCAAATATGGACCCTTGCTATATACAGGATAAAATTGGGATTTGGGTTTGAAGTTATCCTTTTTTTTATCTCGGGTCTCTTCTTGTTCATAGGGGATGGGATGCTTAAGAAAATGTCTTTTGACTGTTAAAGATCTGATGTATTTTTAAAAAAAAAAATTTTTAAATTCTTTATTTTTCCATCTTGGCGGACAAAGTGACATAACATTGGCTTACTGGCTTACGCAGAAGCCATCGGGCATATCATGAATATGTACAACGTTGCAAGTTAACAAGGGTAGCTGATGTATTTTTTTAAATCAATATATAAGCTAAAATCATTAGCCTTTTCACTTGGGGCAAATTTATTCAATGTTTTTCTATTGAGAAAATCTGACGTTGGAGGTCCGTGAGGACGTCCGGCTTCAGATAACGGACCAAAATTCCATTTGGATTCCGGAAGCCCTCTAGTGGCTGTGTGTTAGACAGCCACAGAGGGCAGACTTAGAGCTGCAATGTAAGTGCAAAAGGGTCACAGCACCCAAACCACTTCAATTAGCTGAAGTGGTCTGGGAGCCTACAGTGTTCCTTTAAGAGGAAATAAACAATATTTTGAAGTTATCCCTGGAATCATGAAAATAATGGTATGCTTCTCTGCAGGAAAGAACAGGACACAGTCCTAATGCTATTCTCCATGATAATTAGGTCTGGGATTGAACTCATGTGCGACTTTATCCGTACCTACAGCTTGTACATCTTTTAGGCCATTAAGATGTTGTTTACTCTCAACGACCTTTGGTCACAGCAGTGGGAAGAGGTCTTGGTTAAACAGGAAGTTTAGTGCATTAAGAAATTGGTAGTCCAAGGTCTAGGCTGGAGTAGGCCGGAGTTAAAAGTGTGGAGGTAGGTTCGAGCCCATCGGTGGCTACGAACCAAGGGGTGTAGGGGTGTCTGGGTACACCCCTGCAGTTAGACAGATGGAGGTGGGACCTCTTCATAGGTCGTGAGTTACATGTTATGTATTATTGGTTATGTTTATGTTTGTTCTTTGGTAGGGTCATTGTCGGGGGTATAGAAACATAGAATGTGACGGCAGATAAGAACCATTCGGCCCATCTAGTCTGCCCAATTTTCTAAATACCTTATCTTATAGTTAGGATAGCCTTATGCCTATCCCACGCATGCTTAAACTCCTTTACTGTGTTAACCTCTACCACTTCAGCTGGAAGGCTATTCCATGCATCCACTACCCTCTCAGTAAAGTAATACTTCCTGATGTTATTTTTCAACCTTTGTCCCTTTAATTTAAGACTATGTCCTCTTGTTGTGGTAGTTTATCTTCTTTTAAATATAGTCTCCTCCTTTGCTGTGTTGATTCCCTTTATGTATTTAAATGTTTCTATCATATCCCCCCTGTCTCGTCTTTCCTCCAAGCTATACATGTTAAGATCCTTTAACCTTTCCTGGTAAGTTTTATCCTGCAGTCCATGAACCAGTTTAGTAGCCCTTCTTTGAACTCTCTCTAAGGTATCAATATCCTTCTGAAGATACGGTCTCCAGTACTGCGTACAATACTCCAAGTGAGGTCTCACCAGTGTTCTGTACAATGGCATGAGCACTTCCCTCTTTCTACTGCTAATACCTCTCCCTATACAACCAAGCATTCTGCTAGCATTTCCTGCTGCTCTATTACATTGTCTGCCTACCTTTAAGTCATCAGAAATAATCACCCCTAAATCCCTTTCCTCAGATGTTGAGGTTAGGACTCTATCAAATATTCTGTACTCTGCCCTTGGGTTTTACGTCCAAGATGCATTATCTTGCACTTATCCACATTAAATGCAATTTGCCACAACTCTGACCATTTTTCTAGTTTACCTAAATCATTTGCCATTTGGCTTATCCCTCCTGGAACATCAACCCTGTTACATATCTTAGTATCATCAGCAAAAAGACACACCTTACCATCAAGACCTTCTGCAATATCACTAATAAAAATATTAAAGAGAATGGGTCCAAGTACAGATCCCTGAGGTACCCCACTGGTGACAAGCCCAAGCTTTGAATATACTCCATTGACTACAACACTCTGTTGCCTGTCACTCAGCCACTGCCTCACCCATTCAACAATATTGGAATCCAAACTTAAAGATATGGTACAGGAGAGAGCGGAACGAAAAGAGTACTTTTGACAGTGACTCTAAATTGTTAATTCATATATTTATATTAATGAATAAAGCTGTGGATGTTATACTCCAACATAATTTATTGGTGTCTGAGTGCTATTAAAGTTATAGGTTGGCACATGTCGAATAACGACTGTGCAATAATGTCATGTTGTTATCTGTTTTTAGTTTGTTAAAATAAAGCAAGGTAGGCACACTCCAATAATTAATGCAGACTAACTCCAAATAGGAGCTAAGAACATAGTACTGTGTGCTCACGTTACATAAGACTTTATCTCCAAAAGCCCAAAATAAATACAAATATAAATCAAGTAAGGAGATCAACCATAATTATATACATACAAGAAAAATCTTTATGAAATGGGTACGCATTAATTGAATATCTCATTCGGTATGAAACCAAGAAACATAATCATATAATGTTGCAAAGCAACAGCTAGAAACACTCTGGAAGTGCGTAGACATCAGGTAAGTAGTGCATAAATAGCTGAATACCAGTATCATAAGTAACTACATGAGATAATACAAATACAACCCAACCCCAAAAGAAACAAAAAATAATAGAAAAAATACAAAAGCATACCAGACCTAGTGAGAAGCAAGGACAGAGTCAATCAATAAGCCCCCAAACGTTTCGGCAAAATGCCTTTATCAAGGGAGCCTGAGGTTTGGAGCTTGGGTGGAGCCTGACCCAAGAGAGCCTGAGGTAAAAGGGTGTGACAGACCGCCTTGCACCCCGACTGGGTACCTCTGTCAATCTCTACTTCCTAGTACTTGCGAACACCATAAGCACTGCACTGAAACACCATAACCACAAACCACCGCAAACCACCGCAGGTTGGTTGGGGTCTCGCTGTCCTCCACCCACCCTGGACCCAGTGGGTAGACCCCTCTTAGTCCAGAGAGTGAAGCAGGCTGCTCTTATAAGAGCAAGTGTTGTGATCCAAGGGAGTATAGTGATTATAGCAACCCCCAGAGTAAATATAGCTCTCCAATCCCCGAAACATGAGCCTAGACTTCATGAAGGGCAAAACAAATCTCAGTTTAATGGTAGCCACAACTGGCCTGTTATGATAGTCCCCATGCAAGGGGCACTCCCCTCTGGACCTGAGAGTAAACCACAGTAGAAATAAATACACAATCACATTGGCTCCCAGGTCCAGGACACTCCCATACAAAATCAGGTAATCCCTCCTCTGTGCCTGGGAGATAATTGGATAAGGAACTGTACTAATCTTATCAATTTATCTCCAAGCACAAAAAAAACATACATTACATTAACAAAATTTACATCCCCTGATAGCCCTGATCTGAGTGACCAACATATCCAAAAATCACCCAGATCAGATTAATTAAAATCATCTTGAGAACTGAGTAGGCGCCCACTGAAGGACATGCTATTCGAGTTGTTGGCCATTATCTGTGTTCTCTTCCAACCTATTTTAGTTTGTTTACTCTCCCAAGTGTCATGCCATTAAACAGGCCAAAACCAGAAATTGTATATTTTTTTCCAGTAATGTTACAATCCACCTTGATACTAATGGATATGATTTAAAATAAAATTCAGAAGTTTTTTTTTTTGTCAATCTTTATTTTATTGTGCAAATCATGAACAAAGCAGGCTTGTTGCGCCACGACAGCGGTACAAGCCCAATTTAAGCATACATGAGGTAACAGTGTCATGGTATACAGATTTCTTGCACATTTTTGTGGATGTAAGTGAATACATGGTCATCGAGTATGTCTACTGAAAATAAGCAGAAACCAGCTAACTATCAAGTGAGAGTGTTTTCTCTAGGTTATCTCTCGCAAAACTGAAAACATTAAAACGATGGAATAAGCTAAACATAACATTGGCATTAATTAAGTTGTCCATCGTTGTACATATGCCATTGAAACAATGTGAGAATAATATTCGCAGGGCGCTTAGCTGCGGCATATGATGGGTGAAGCTGATGTGGCTGTGGGGGGCAGTAGTTGTCAGCATATCATAGATAACCTAAAGCTCGGTCCTGGAACATAATGATTCGCCATGCATGGGCGTGCATGATATTTGTTCTATGCTGAAGGGATATGTACTGCGTAGTGTGGGCCCTGCTGTATAACCCTAAGATGAGCTGGTGGCCCTTGCGTTCTGTCTACCCTGTTTCTGTCTATAGCGAGTAGTTGAGTGTCCCCTTGTGTCGGTCAGGTGGCGCCTGTAACCCCGAGGGGAAGCTCAGGGGGGGCCATAGATAAATGGCGTGAAAGTGCCTTTGGTTGCCTGTAATAGTGTGGGTGCTCCTGAAATATGTCCAAGATTTAATACGTTTTAACTTGTTTAGGAGTACAGTGAGTGTAGGAGGTGTTGCTGCTAAGGTATAATGGTCAGCCCAGTGTGGTAGGTATTCAGTGACGGTCAAAAGGGACACAGCCTAATGCTGCTGAAGACCAAACCTGCAATGGTGGTCCTTTAGCAGCCAATGCCAGTGCTCGGGGGCTCATTGTAGCTGAAGCGGGTCTAGTGTATATGTGGTATTGCCTAAGAAGCCTTTAAGCTGTAAGAGATTGTGTGCACAGCGTGTGTCAACATATGCTTTTGCAGGAAGTTATTAGGCACATTCTGGTGAGGTTAGTGAAGAAGAAGAAAAATAAAAATAAACTATTTCCGTAGTTGCAAAATTAACACTTAAAATGTTCTCAACTGTAACATGTGTAGAGTCTTATGCAAATGGTCGACGGTGGGGGGCATGCCCTAAAGTGAGTCCCACAGCACCGAGCTCCAGTTCATGTAGTGGCTGCCGCATATGGGTTTGCAGGTGGTCGTCGAGGGACAAATTCCGGTGCGGCGGCTGCGTTCCTCCCTAGTGTGCGCGTGGATCCAGCTGTGTCTGTCGCTGTGGTGAGCGCGGTCGTGGGGAGGTTCAATAGTCCTAGTGCCTCCGTGGCCTCCTGCATGTTATGGACTATGTGAGAGCTGCCTCCTCGATCAACCAGAAGGGTGCGCCCTGGTCCCCAGCGGTACCGGATTTGGTGTTGTCGTAGGAGGGATGTGAATGTGCCCAGGGATCTCCTCCACGCCAATGTCCCCCCTGAGAGATCAGAGAAAAAGGAGAGTGCCATCCCCTCAAAGGTAAGTGTCGGTTGGTCTCTAACTGCTGCCATGATTGCTTGCTTGTCACTGATGGATTGAAACCGAACTATGAGGTCCCCTGTGGCGGTTTGTGGGGCTCTCGCGGACTTTGGTAGGCGGAATATGCCATCGAGGGCATATTCCCTCGATGGCATATTCCCTCGATGGCTGTTTTCGGGGTCACTAGCGTGGTGAGAAGCCTTCTGCCCAGATGTGGTAGTTCTGCCTCTGGGACAGAGTCCAGGACTCCTCTAAGTTTTATGTTGTTCCGGCAAAGTTTATCCTCTTGGGAGGCAAGTAGCTGCTCGTGGAGCAGGGTCTGCTGCTTTAGGCCATGTACTGCCGCTTGTAATTCTGCAATCTGCGTTGTGTGATTATTGGCGGTGCCTTCCACAGCTCCCAGCCTGACTGTGACAAGTTTAAAATCTTCCCTGAGTAGGGCCACATCTGCAGCTATCTTTCTATGGTGGTCTGCCATGAGTTCCCCCAAAGCCTCCATAGTAACTGGGGTGGGTGCTTTCATGGGTGGCTGTGCCTGTACCAGCGTTTGTACCTGTATGGTCTCGGGCTGTGAGGGGTCCCCATCCTCTCCTTCAGAGGTCCCATCCGAAAAATCGGAGCATCCGCCATGCATAGCCGCCATGTGCGCTCCGGTTGCAGCCTGTGCCTGCCGCCACAGAGCCCCAATATCCATGCTCTGTCGGGGTTTTTCGGCTTTCGCCTTTTTCGTTTTTCGACCTATTGAGGATGTGTGGGTCTCGATGGCCGTCTGGAGCGGTGTTTTGATCCGTTTGCTCGTTTGTATAGGGGGTTTGTTGGCTCGATTATCGGGAGCCCCGCTACCATGCGACCGTCCGCTTTGCCCGCTAAGCTCCGCCCTCTAAAATTCAGAAGTTCATTAAAAAGTAACATTTTGGTTAAATGTTAATTTTCCCTGTTTTGACTAGCTTGATGTGGTGGCACCTTTTTGGCCGAACTGCACAATCCAACTGTAAATTAAGAATAAATGAATATTATAATGGATTTTCTGTGCAGGGAAGTGACCACCACAAGATTATAAATCAATGCAGAGTTTAGCATTAGGCACTTGTTGCTCCGTTTGATTCATTCACTAAACCTGATCTATTCTGAAATCCATCTTGAAAATACAAAGTTTGGGCCAAAATACCTGATCTTGGAGAGTTTTTCCTAATTCCTCTGCTTTGAATTAAAATTTGCGTTTCCTTTGTCAATTCTCCACAAGTCCTAGTTTATACGAATACAGTTTATTGTTTCTAACAACATAAGATTTTTCCCTCTGCATTTCGCTGGAGATTCTGGCGGTTATCATTCCACCGGTAGGTGTTAATGTTCACATGGGAGAGATTAGACAAATATCCCTTCAATTGAAACTCTATAACAAAGCTGCTGCCTAAACAAGTTTTTAACAGAATAATCAAAGCGTTGCCTTCTTGATGTAACAAATTAGTCAATGGTTTTGTTCCTGCATTGTTCTTGTATGTCCCACTGTGTGTTTCCTGGCACACAAGGACACCACAGTGGATTGGCCATGGTGAAATACATTTTCTTTGCATTTTCTGCGCCATGGACATTCTCCAACATGATGCTCCATCTTTTTGCCGTCTGGATTTGATTATGTTACTTTGTAAAGCCTGAAGATTGTTTGGCTGGAAACCATGTCTTGTTGGAAATCTTCCATTAAATAAAGAGTTGCTGGAAAACGTTCTTGCAAAAAAAAAGTGTTTAAGGTGGAGAATGTCACAGATTGACCAGTTATGGCCATTTGAAAATGACAGAACTGGCTTTACTGCTTTTCTAAATACGTCTGCAGACTTGGGAGGACAGTGTTATACTGCACAATATTGAATATTGCTATTTTTTAAGTGATAAAGTAAAAAACATGTTTCCCTTCTACACAAACATCTCTCATCATATTCTGCCCTGTTCCACTTCAAGGTCAAACCATGTTCTTGGTCCCTCCACGTTTCTTTTATGAAATGGTCAAATGCTCTGCAACAGGTAAATCTACAATTTGCTCTCAGTTCTACCATGATTTACTCAATTCATCTGCATTAGGACAACCGAAGTAGATCCAGAGACTGAATTCAGGTGAATTTCAAGTCAGGTTTTATCTTTAGGATATGGGCACATATATTTGCACAAACAGAGATGCACACACTTACAAACATAAATACAGTGACAAATACCTACATATACACCCACACATGCACAGATAAGACTAAACGCATATATCTACTCCCACATACAGACAACCACACAGAGATAGATAGTAGATTTGGGCATTTGTTTTCGGACAAATATATATTTTTCCGAAATTTTAACAATTCGGTCATTCGTCAGAATGATGAACGACTGAATGCAGAATACAACGGAAGAAATGACAACTGAAGTGCTTGTTGGATGAAATGTTACTCATGCAATTCAGAAGTTAATTAATTAGTTGAATTACAAGGAGGGAGCTGTAGAAGTAGAAGCTGGCACAGGAGGAGCTTTGCTCCCCACTGCTTCTTAAATCCCCCCATTCCTCCCCTCACTCGATGCCTTGGGTTAGGAGGTACTAAATAACTTAGGCATGTGACGTCAATATGACCCCCATTTAATATAAGCGAGATTAAAATCCTCACTCATGCCTTCATGCATTCATGAGTTGCAGGCAGGAGTTCTCATACAGTAACCGGGGGAAGAACCTATTGTACTCACTAGCCCCTACCCAAATAAGAAAAGGGCTATTCTTAATTTTGATAATTCATCTCTTTAGTATGAATAATAACCTGGTGCTTCCCAAGAACACCTGCAAGATGCAGCCGTGCATCACGAAATTACACTTTCTATAGTGCTCAAGCCAAATAGATGCACATATTCATACATAGAATGCGGCTACATGATAATTCATTAAGCTCCCACTGATGGCCAGACATAACTCACAGTTACACATGGTCTGCTTGGTTCTTCTACCCAAGGTCAATGCCTACATTACACTATTTCTCCCATGCTCTCTCAGATCTGCCAAATCAACCCATTCTCTGCTCCATTTCCATGAAACTGGTGTATCCATGCCTTGCTCACATTTCTGCACCATTCAGTTCTACCCATGATCTGCTCTTTTTTTATTCTGCATGAGGTCAAATACACACACACAATACACAATAATTATAAATATTAACATAATAAAGTAATACACATGCCTAATGAAAACTTTGACCTTTGTGAATACCCATACATACACAGTCATCATGACCCATGCAGACACACACCCACTTGCCCACAAATACTCACACACACTGGCCCATTGTCATCCCGTTCCCAGGCCACTCTCACTGGGTGAACTTCGTATTTCTGGATACCTCCAGTTCGGAGGTCATGAAGTTTTCTCTCCATAGAAGTGCAGACAGCTATGCACTATCTGCAAGGTTGCTGGATTTCCATTGCAACCTCACGTCACCTACAAACGTCCCTTGAAATTACAGCACCCTGTGGGTGTCACACTTTATACTCACCTTTTAGTGATGTCATATTTCTTGGACGTCTTGGTCTGCCCTGCACAGGTCACACCCCTTTGTGTGTCCTGGTGCAGGGTGATGATGGTGTCCAATAGTATTCTTTCTAGCCATATATAAGTTCCCTCTTTGCTGGGAATTATTGCCCTGTCGTGGTTCTTTTTGGCCTAGAGTGCATTTATTATTAGTCTTCTTTTCCTGCGGCTTACCCGTTTTTTTTATTTTGACTATTCTGACTCTCTGTATCTCTTTGAACTTGGCTTGTTTCCTCATTCTTATGTACCTCTGTATTCTTTGACCTAGGCATCCTTTATTGCTACGATTTCTCGCCTTTTTGGCATACATTAAGTCCGGCCACTCTAAGGTCCAGTATGTATGTATCCTGTTCTTCCTTCTATTTTGGCTAATATCCTTCTCCTGTGTGTAGGAGTTACCCCAATCCTGACACCCATGCAGACATACACACATGACCCATGCAGACACACACACACACTGAGCCATGCAGACACACACACACTGAGCCATGCAGACACACACTCACTGAGCCATGCAGACACACACTCACTGAGCCATGCAGACACACACTCACTGAGCCATGCAGACACACACTCACTGAGCCATGCAGACACACACTCACTGAGCCATGCAGACACACACACACACTGAGCCATGCAGACACACACTTACACTGACCCATGCAGACATACACTCACTGACGCATGTAGACATACACATACTGACCCATGCAGACACACACTGTGACGGACTGCCTGGCACCCTGAATGGGTACTGGCCCCAATTGCACCTTCCTAGTATCACCGAGTACTATAAGCACTGCACCGGACATCATAAGCACCGTAGTCCTCTTAGCTGCTGTAGCTTGGCTGGGGTCTCACCATCCCTTCCCACCCTGGACCAACACCTGGATCCAGCTCCCAGTGAGAAGACCTCTCCGCTTGAATAGCTGTATAGCAATCCAAAGAACAGTATAGCAAGTGATTATAGCAGGTATAGCTTTTCCCACCACACATGTGGGTGAACTGGTTTATTGGGAGCCACACACAGCCTTTTATGCAACTCCCCATGCAAGTGGTTTCCTAAATTACATTCCGGGGGCATTCCCCGCTGGACCTGAGAAGTGACTGCTGCAAAGTAGGCATCTAAATTAAATTATCTCCCAGTACAGAAAACATGCAATATAACAAGTACCCCCAAAACATATGAAAACCCCACAAAAGTTACATCTCCTGATAGCCCCTATCTGGGTGACCAACATATCCAAAATCGGTTCAGGGGTTCGGGATTTTCATGGAAGTCAATTGTTTGACCGACCGTGCACATGGTCCTATGCCCAAAACAGTTTCATGAAATCATGGCTAGCGGCCGGTCTAGTTCGGTAGTTTAAAAACGAACAAACTACCGAACACAGTCAATAGTCTTACCCTGGAGCTTGTTCCCTCGTGGGAATGTTTTCACCGAACAGTGCCCTTCTAAGTGGTGTAGAACCGAACACAGGCGATGTTGGAAGTCCAGTGGTGTTCGGGAGTTTCTGTATCCAATTTCAGTCCCATGAGATTCATTCCCAAACAACGCTGCCTGGGTTTGTGGGAACAAGATGGCTGCCACCTCGTGGTTGTTCATGCGAACAGCGGCCACCCAGACGAACAATTAGAACACTGTGGTGGAACGTGTAGCAAACTGTCAATTAGGCTTAACAAGCTCCCGGGTGGTCTTTGGTTCGTGCGGCTGTTCGATTCCCAAACCATATAACCCAAACCATACGAACAGAGACGTTTACAGTGTGTTAGACAAGGTATATTGCAGGGGCCATAGTCTTGAGGCAGGAGCCGTGGCAAGGTTCTGTTCGCCACACACACTGACCCATGCAGACACACACCCACTGACCCATAGAGACACACACACACTGACCCTGGTTGGCACATGTGGCTGGCCCTTGGGCTGGGCAAGGCAGATTGTTGCTAGCCTGGAAGGTCCGTTGCTGAGCCTTGGGCTGCTGGCTGGCACTGGCCCTTAGCTAGAATGGAGGGTGAGAAGGCAGGGAAGAATATGAGGGAAAGGGAAGGTGATTGCTCTTGGTTGCAGGCCTTTGAGCTGGCAGTCCTCTTTTGACCGCTGCCCTTTCTCCTCAAATTGGAGCAATGAACAAACAGGTCAGTATTTTCCTGGATGTGGGCTGGATGCTGCACACATAGACACAGCGGACATCCCCACCAACTGCCCCTTCATCATGTGAATGGGATAGCTGGAGAGAGAGATCTTTGATCTACCCATAGACCGTGCCACCCCTTTCATGCCTGCCGACTCGAGGTCACGGCCTCATTGGCTTTATGGGAAATCCGTCCCTGTGTATAAGTGGATCCAACCTTAAACTCAGCTCAGTGCCCACAAGAACGAAAGAGGTCTAGAACAAAATCGTACAAAAATAGCAGACTTTAGTCCTTAACAATTAATTGTAAAAAGGAAAAGAGGCAGTTAAAAAAAAATACAAAACAATAAAAATGAAATATAATGAGTCACCTACCTTGTTTCATTACCTTTTTCATAGACCAAACACAGCCCGGGTTATTGTAGTGGAGAGCTCGGTTCCCCCCTAACCTTACAGAACCTTTAAACTGCTATGTTCTATTTGCTTAGTGAATGAGGTATACGTTAAGAACCCCTGCTGTCAAGTACTGCTTAAGTCTCCAGGTTAAAATATTTTTTGGGCATTCTCCAAAGTCTAGATCTTTATCTCTCTCCTATTACTTCATTTTGACTTTAGTCCAATTAGAGAAGAAAAAAAGAATCGCCGGATAAAGTCAGCGGTGTGAAATAATGAAGAATTAAGCAGTGTATTCTGGAATATAAACACTGGGCCTCCCAGATGTGTCAGTTTGTGGCTACAGCCAGACTGCCCATGAAGTGATAATCATTCACAGTTTAACTGGTCGTACAGAGTCTGTGAGCAGTCCCCAGCGGTAAACTAATCCGACAAACATGATATGTAAGAATATCATCCCATTCCAGGCCAAAGAGGCCAGCAATGCTCTGTCCTGCTGGCTGGGAACGGCTGTGTATTGTAGAGCTTTCTCACTGGAAGGTTTGGATGTTTGTGCGATCTCCAGACAAACTTATTAGGATCTGGCAAAACCGACCACACAACAACACTTACTATCTCTTGGACCTGAACAGCAGAAAATCTAGAACGAGGTCCCGGGATGTTCATCCATAAAATATAATTAGGTCACGTACATATCTCTTTTTTCTTATGTCAAGTATTTAGACTGCAGCCCAAAAATGTACCCGGGAATCAGATTCAAACACGTAGAAAAGAAGAAATATGCTGAGCATCGGTCTATGTGACATGTAATTAACCACATACCGGCCATTTCATTTTGTAATATCTGAGAAATAGAATAACAGCGTAATGGAGTTGATCAAAGAAAAAAAGGTACTTGCACTCTATCCCAAATCCCTGTGTACATTTAAATAACTGGAAGTTTTTTAGGATCACTCCATTGGCCATTTAGCTCACCTGCCACGTGAAGGCAAAACCTCTTAAAGGGACACTATAGTCACCTGAACAACTTTAGCTTAATGAAGCAGTTTTGGTGTATGGAACATGCCCCTGCAGCCTCACTACTCAATCCTCTGCCATTTAGGAGTTAAATCCCTTTGTTTATGAACCCTAGTCACAACTCCCTGCATGTGACTTGCACAGCCTTCCATAAACACTTCCTGTAAAGAGAGGCCCTATTTAGGCTTTCTTTATTGCAAGTTCTGTTTAATTAAGATTTTCTTATCCCCTGCTATGTTAATAGCTTGCTAGACCCTGCAAGAGCCTCCTGGATGTGATTAAAGTTCAATTTAGAGATTGAGATACAATTATTTAAGGTAAATTACATCTGTTTGAAAGTGAAACCAGTTTTTTTTTTCATGCAGGCTCTGTCAATCATAGCCAGGGGAGGTGTGGCTAGGGCTGCATAAACAGAAACAAAGTGATTTAACTCCTAAATGACAGTGAATTGAGCAGTGAAATTGCAGGGGAATGATCTATACACTAAAACTGCTTTATTTAGCTAAAGTAATTTAGGTGACTATAGTGTTCCTTTAAGTGAGTCCTACACTAACAATTCACCTTGCTGTTTTCAGCTAGAATGCAATATCTCTAGTGAGGCAGAGAGGGTATGATTCTGAACCCCTACACACTTATTAACCCATAATAGGGAACACATGGGGTGGGCCGCAGCATTGTAACATGTCTATGTAGTAAAAAAACAATACTATCATACAAAATGAAAACACTGCGCAGGGCTAAATTTAGTATGTTTGTAATGGAGTTGATACCTCATCTAACAAAGTTGTCATGAGGGTGAAGTGGCCCTTTAAAGGACAGGCTTATAGCTGGAGTTATTTTTGCACGTCACTGCAGTTAAATGCAATTGTGCCGAATGAGCCAAGGGTAGGTGGGATTCTTGCAGGATAACCTAGGTAAAGTTAATTAGTTGTTACAGTGCCTGTAGTGTGCCTTTAAAATTTTGGAAATGGTCTTGGAAACCACAGTGGTTTTTACGGTGATTCTTCCACTTTGTAACTTTGCCCAACTTTTGTATCTGCAACAATTTTAAAATTCTCTTCCCATTTGTCCCCAGGAAGAGCATAAAATAAGGACCTCTCTGAGCACATACTCTCATTTCCAAAATAGAGGTATAAGTAATGAGTAGACATAGCAACATCACACATGCCCCTAACATTGGAAACCCAAGAAGCAAGGCTCAAGTGGGAGGGGGGTAAAAGAAATGACATGATTCCATAATTGGCCCACCTAACGGGCCAAAGGGAGCACCAGGTTGCCTGCCAATCAAGCAGGCCGGCCTACCGAGGCAGGACCATGCAGAGAGCACTGTTTTAGAGCTCTCTACAGGACCATCCTGGTGCCTTGAGTGCAAAGTGACCACATCTAATAATGTGCTTGCGCTACACTTTTTGGGGACATGTACCTGGTGTCCAGTACAAGCACACATGCTTATTTTTCTGTATTAATTTATGTGAAGCTTTTCATTGCAGTTAGTTTACCCTTGAAATATCACATGGATATGTGAGAAGGATGTCAATTGTGATCAGGAAACGTGAACGAACAATTACGCAGAACTTTTCGCAAAAGGTACAGGACGCACCTCCACTGATTCTAAAAGGTAGAGCTAAAGAATAATCGCAACATCTCAAAAATTCTATCGGTAAAAAGAGTACAGACTGTTCATAAAAGAGATAACCCATTAACAACCTGTGTTAAAGAAAGAAACAAAAACACAAATCCACTTTATTTTTTCCTTGAGGAGCTAATGTTCCTTAAAATGTAATTCACCTACAAAAGTACATGCTAATTAAAAAAAACAACAACATTCTTTTCAAATCCAAATGCCATTTTTTTATGCAGCTATTACTTTAATTTTAGTCCAGTGTTGCCAATCCAAGGTCATCATCAGACTTTTGATTGAACAATTAAAATTCCTGTAAACAGTGTAAGGGTATTGTTTTGCATTACACAATACATTATTGTTTAGAACACTTACTTGAAGTGTTACGCAAGTGTGTTGTGCAAGGCACAGACACGGAGCTTAGGCCGACAGTCCTATTGGCTGCGTCGTGTTTTACGTGCGTTTACAGCAAACTACATTCTGAAGCACACATGGTGTAAATCCAAATTATAATTTAAAATCACTGAAGCACAATAAAATTTGGAAGATAAACAGAACGTCTATGTTGGCAGGAATACAACCAAGTTGCCAGTGTTATAATGGTGCGGTTTTCTGTTAAATGGAGCCTGGTTTTCACCTACATGTGTTTAATATCTTCAATGCCTTGTGTTTGCTACGGAATTCTACAGCAGCAAAAGAGTTAAATCAAAGCCGTCTTATTTCAAACTATTTTTTAATCCAGCAAAAAAAAAAATATTTTGTTGTGTTATTAATTTATTTTTTTAATTTTTGTCTCTGTCTGGTATCGTATCTCTATATTGTCTGTGGTCTGGATATTACAGTTCTAAACTCTAAGTTCTCATCTTTCCCAAAGAGTTTCACGTGTGCACCTGTTCCCATAACATGTAGAGGCCCACAAAGTTCAATTTTTTCTCTCATGCTATTTGCTGTTAATATGATTTCACTGAAAAATGCAATTGCATCTGTTTCAATCCTCGCTCAAATGTTCCAATAAAAGCAATCAATAATGCCTTGCCAATCTCCCTGGGATGGATGAATGCCAGTTGGCTGAAGTCAAATCCTGATAAAACAGAGGTGGTGGTAGGAGGCCCTCAAAGCTCTAGCAAGTGCAGGCGGGTCTAAAATATGGAGGGTAAGAATTGTAAACCTTGGAACAAGTACGAAATGTTAGTGAGATCCTTGATAGTGATCTCTCCCTCATACATCATCAATCAGTCACAGTCTTAGCCTCATTCTTTCATGTAAAGAATATAGCCAGGGCCAGAACGATATTTTTAGAGATAATTTTTGCACACCGATGCAGACTGTTAAGCGGCAAGTCAGAGGTTTGTTGCATGACACCTATCCACCATTTTCCACAAATTACATAGTTACATAGATTAAAAAAAAAAGAGACATGCGTCCATCAAGTTCAGCCTTTCTCATATATGTTTTTGCTGTCGATCCAAAAGAAGGCAAAACAACTACAACGCACTCTATACAAGAACCCACAGATAGGGCCAAGCAACAGACTAGTCATAAGATAAATAATTACCAGCAGGGCTCTGACCAGGAATGCTATGAGGGATGACACCCACAGATCCTAACCCAACCAAACTTGACGACAAAACACCGGGGTATACAGCGCACACTCGCGGACACTCAGATTGCCACAGCCAACCCTGACAATCAAGGACCCTGACGGTAACGACACCTCAGACTGCTCTACTACACACATTAGTGGACCCTAAAAGAGATCAAACCCACAGGACCAATCACCAAATGACGAGTAACCCGGGGTTCCATACACTCAACACTACAGACCTTCCAAACACTACATGTCGACCCACACATGGCTGAATAAGTTTAATCACTGTTGCATGCAGAAATAGGCCAACGTCGAAAATAACCGTTTTATTATGCAGGTAGCACATAGAACACTACGAAAATGTAAAGTATTGCTAAAACCAGCCTCTGCGTAGGCGCATTTATTACTAACTTTGCTAAATGAGCAGAGCCTCTGTGTAGGCGAAGATGCAGAAAAAGTTTGAACATGTTATATGTGCGCTTAACATATGTTCACGAAATAAAAACCATTTAACACAAAAGAAGGCAAAAAAAAAAACATTCTGAAGCACTCCCAATTGTGCAACAAACTAGGAAAAAATCCTTCTTGAACCCGAGTCAGATATCTCCTTGGATCAAGAAGCTATTACCCCACTAATTAGAAATGATATCCCTATATGTTATGTTTTTTTCAAGTATTCATCCTACTGCTGTTTAAATATCTGTGTAGACTCTAAAGAAACCACCTTTTCAGGCAGAGAATGCCATATCCTTATTGCTCTTACGGTAAACAAAACCTTTCCTTTGCCTTAGACTAAATCTCCTTTCTTCCAGTCTAAATGTGTGACCTCTTGTCCTATGTATAGTCCTACTAATGAATAGATTTTCCGACAATGGTTTGTAATGTATTGGCCTCGAACATATTTGTATAATGCTATCATGTCCCCTCTGAGGCGCCGTTTTTCCAAACTAAAGATATTTAAAATGGGAGGACCCAGGGAGATAGTGACATCACTAGAAGTTTTTAATCTTTATCGTCTTTTAAGGGGCGTGTGCTCAGAGTCATATCTTCTAGCTTTTCTATGAGAGAGCCTGTACTGCATCTGTGTGCACACATTGTCATGAAACAAAATGCAGTACTGAAGTCTATTAGGCTGCAAAGTATTTATTTATTTATTTATTTATTTATTTTCATGAATGAAACTACTTCCTTGCACTAAACTACATATTACAAAAACCCATGCTAGGCAAGATATTTCGGGGATGCTGGGAGCTCCGACTGAGAACATTGACAAGACCACATTTAGCTGATAAATCTCGGCTATTTACTGTATAAAAACTAAAATTTTACAGCAAATCTAAAAGATTTTTTAGGCATTATTTTAATATTCGAGGTTATTCTAAGTATCATAACAACATTATTGCAAAATTTACCCTAACAAGCCACTCTTGTCGGGGTGAAAGTATTTCTCCCTACCAAGAGTGGGTTGTAACTGCAACAATTTTCTAACAGTGGAAACCACCATCATGGATCTATTTATTAATATTAATTAAGTCAAATCACGACCTTACCATGTGAATCTTTCAAGAGAGGTCGAGATATATCAGACCAGGCAAAGTTTGTTTTTTTCTCAGTCTTTTACTGTCCAGTTCTTGCGAGTCTTGCTATTATTTCCATTCTCTTCAGCCCTCTTTGAAGGAGTTTTTCACCACAAGAATTGTCACAAATTATCTAACATAATGCAACTCGCTGGATGTCTTTTTTGTTTTTATTTTGATTTTTGTACCATTTTCTGTAAACTCTAGTGAACCTTGCACAAATCCAAAGATAACAACAATTTGTAAGATACTCAAACCGCCATGTTTGGAACTGAAAATCATTCCATAGCCAAAGTCACTAAGGTCAAGCTTGTCTCCATTTGGTTGTTTGGCTGAAACCTGTTGACCATGTCTTCACGGTTTTATGCGATTGTCGCTGCCACATGATTGGCTGATTCAATATATAAATTAACAACCAAATGTACAGTTGTGGCTAATAAAGCTCTCATTTAGTGTATTTGTCGTAAATAAACTTCCTTCTACACATCTTTATTCATTGAAAAACAAATTTTAGCAAACTGAGATCAAATTGCAAAGTTTAGACTACAAAAAGCCAAACTGTTACTAAAGATATGTTGACAGATTTTCCCAAATCAGATATTGTTGCCAAAATTTTGCGATTTGGTTTTAAATTCATTCAAATTTTATGTTCATTAAAAAAATGCAACTTGTGTGCAAACAGTTAAAAATGTTATGTTTTTTGTTTTTTTACAATATTATAAAATGCTATAAAGCTGCTCAGTAAGACAAATAATCCATAATTGGTAATATGATGGTAATTTTCATGTACATATATTTACATTGTCTATCATACAATAATTAGAACATGTATTTTAATTCAAAAGTCCTTAAATTTTGATAGT